>NC_092209.1:44642147-44713056 GCF_043381705.1 Parasteatoda tepidariorum | reverse complement strand
TACCCCGTCATTTATTTCATATTGTTATCTGTTTGTCTTTAATCAATTGTGTTTTTACTTATTTTTGAAGTGAACTGAAATAAGAGTTCTGACGTCATCATATTAGAATTGTATAAATACCAGCACGCACATGACAGCCTGTCAGTATTTCTCTCATCACCTGCTGTGATGATGCTTCTTGTAAATCAAACCAACTTGTATATAAATGTAAATATGTTTAATAAAATATTAGTATCTCGAAGGAGCTATCTTCGTTTACTTCAAAAATATATGCCTACCACCCAAGTTTATTTTGTTGTTTATAAGTTACGCGTAATTAAGAATGCCTAACACAATATTTAAAAAAAATTATTATTAATTTTTTTTAAATAGCAAATTTTACAAGAAATGCAAATATTACAAGAAAATTTCAAAATTTATGTTTTGAAAGAGAAATGCTTAGGAATAAATGCATTTTGTGTCACTTTTCTCACAATAGTTTAATACATAAGTACAAAAAGAACTACATTGAAACTCCATGAAGCGTACAAAAAGAATTAATAATGAAAAAAAAGTTAGAAAGAAAGAAGCTTTCAAATTTGAATGTTGAAAAAAATAGCTAGACTTGAAATAAATTTTGAAATTTTTATGTAATTATGCCTTCAAATGAGACAGCATCAACTTAATTTATTGTTTAACATCACATTGTTTAACGATATCTCATTTAACACCTGCACATAATTCATTTGTTACAAAGAACAAAAATATCTTGACATATTCTAGAGTAGTGAGAACAAATATTTCTTTTATTCAAGAACTTTCTCATTACTTTTAAGTATTTACTTCTTAAATATTTCATTTCCAAAGAGAGAAAAAACGCATTCAAACGAATTTTATTCATATAAAAGAACTATTTTGCTCTCTCTCTTCTTTTCCTTCCAGCTGCGTCATTATCTCCGAAGAATTTTGTTGAGGTGGCAACAGTCTTGGATCGCAGACGATATAACCAGTAAAAAGAGAGCGTGCTTCTGTCTTGGAATGATTATTCCAAAATTCCATTACTCAGACAACGAAAAAATTTTTACAAGATTGCAAGAAAAAAAAGCAGAAAACACTATTTATTTAATGTTTATAAGAATTTAAAAAACTTTTTTCCTTTCTTAATAATTTTAAAACTCATTTATAATTGCAAGTAATTATCTAAATGCATTCCTTTGAGCTTTTATGAGAATATTTACAATTTAAATTAATTCCATAATTGAAGTTATATTATAATTCATAGTAACATATATCATGCAGTTATAATGTAATATAATTCATAGTATTATAATGCATAGTCTTATAATGCATAGTATTATAATGCACAGTATTGTAATGCACAGCATTATAATGTATGGTATTATAACGCGTTCTATATTTCTAGCAAGAAAAAACAATATTCAAAAAAATTTTATTCGTATGAAAGAACTGTTTTGTTCTTCTTCTTCTTTCAGCTGCGTCATTATCTCCGAAGAATTTTGTTGAGGTGGCAACAGTCTTGAATCGCAGACGATACAGACAGTAAAAAGAGAGCGTGCTTCTGTCTTGGAATGAATATTTCAAAATTCCACTACTCAGACAACGAAAAATGTTTACAAGATTGTAGGATAGAAACAGGAAAAATTTATTTAATGTTTAATAGAATTTAAGAATCTTATTTCCTTTTTTTAATTTAGAACTCATTTATAATTACAAGTAACAATCTAAATGTATTTCATTTGAGCTTTTGTGAGAATACTTACAATTAATTTTAATTACACCGCTGAAATTATAATGCAATGCATAGTATAAACTCATGTTACAAAATAAGTTTTTGTGGCTTTTGTTTAGAAGCAGGGATTTTAAATTATATAAGAAAAAAAACTTTTAATTTGTAGTATAGTTAAGTCTCTCTGAATATAGTAAACTAACTTCGCACCAAAAGAAATTTTCATTATTTTTTTAATGTCAAAGCTTATTTCAAAGACATCTAAAGCTATTTATTATTTTTATAATATTAATATGTTATTAAACCAATTTATGAAACCAAGCACATATATGTTAGTTATAAAATCAAGAGCAAAGCTTTTAGCCATTTATGCTAAAATCTTTTAGGTATAGTTAATACTCCTAACTATTCTGTCAAACGTATGGATATTTTTTCAAGAGTTTGTGATAGACCCATAGTGACTCTGATGATTTAAAATCCAAGTTTTTTTAAGAAACAATCAACGACATATCTTGGCGATACAACAATTCACTGCTGAAATATTGGAGCTGTTTTGGTATAAATTTATTCTAAGACAAACTAAAAATATGAAAGAGCATTACATTTATTTAATGTCTTAAACACCATTTAGACAGTTTCAATTCTCTAGCAGAAGCCTAACGATACCCTCAATCACTGTAATGTTTTACAATATGTTTCTCGTGCGAGGATTAATTTTTTTATTTACTCAAATTACAAGTGACTATTGATTCAGGGGAATTTAAGTTCAAAGTTTTTAAAAACAAGCAACGACATATCTTGGCGATGCAACAATTCACTGCTGAAATATTGGCGATTTTTTGTGTAAATTTATTCTAAAACAAACTAAAAGTATGAAAGCGCACTAAATTTACTTAATGTCTTAAACACCATTTAGTCAATTTCCATTCTCTAGTAGAAACCAAACGATATCCCCAATCACTGCAACGTTTTAACAATATGTTTCTAATAAATAAGTCCGAAATTAAAACTGGCAAACACATATCAATTTTCATTAGGTCAACTTAGAGCTTAAACCCCTAGAAAGAGCATTATGCCCCTAGTCTGCGCCATCCAGCCAACCAGTTGCTCTATCGATTCGATCATTAGCCTCTGCGAGTCCCAACTAAAAATAAAGTTTTCAATGTCTCCTTTTCTCAAAGCAACCGGTACAAAGGAGCTCATCATTTTAACGAAATATAAATGAAAAGAGATGATCTCCATTATTTGGAGAGGTCTTTCGAGTTTTGTCCTGATTCTATCGACAACTTCATTGTTCCCGATTTTGGATTCTCGAAGACTCTTAAACTTTAGGAACGGACAGCTTTGTGTTTGAGAGCGATTTTCGATGCTTAGAAATACCAATTTGTGTAAGAGTTTTATTCCTTTGCATTTTTTACATATTGTTAACAAGAATTTTGACTCAGTAATCGATTGCTATATTGCTAGAATAGTACATACTTATTTAAAAAAAAATTAGATAATTCCTCATTTTAGTTCGAACGCTTCCTTTTAATTTATAAATGTTTTTAATCACGTTCACCCTTCATTATTTATAAAATAATTAAACTCGAGTTTAAGTTACAAAAAGTATAACGAAACGTTATACTTTTAAGTTGGAGTTTAGTATTACAACAGTAGTAATGCCATAAATGTTTGATAATATTAATTTAGTAATACGTTAGTAACGCATAAATTAGCACTAAGTATTTGGTTATGAAAGACAACCCTTAATTTTTTAAATCTTATTGAATCGGTTATCTTTTATAATTTTAATTGACATGTATAAACATTGTAAATTACTATGATTCATGAATAATAAAATTCATAAATTTGTAACATTAGGCGAAAATATTAGAATTTCAGTCTTTTTCGTAGTTATTGTGTATTTTTTTTTCGACCTTTACTTACACTGCATGAAATATTATCGAAACGTGAACTTAAATGATAGAAATATTCTGATCGACACCTAATGCGCCATCAACAATTTAACTGCAATTTACTGTTTTCTTATGTTATTCTTAACTAGTAAATAAAAGTAGTAATACATTATACGCTTGATATTATTGATCTAGTAATACGCTAGTAAATTAAAAGACAACAAAAGGTATTTTTTTAGTGCTAATTTATAATTGTATAAATTTTATAGAATCCATTATCTTTACAATCCATATAATTCCTTAAATAAATGCATGTGCTTTAATTTAAATGCATTAATAAATTATTAATTGTTGTTTAAGTTGAAACTATTCGTTTTTCTATTTCAGTTGATATAGTCAATGAAAGAATTCGAAGAAAGAATCGCATTCTACATTATGAAAAGCAATCTCCGAAGAAATGTTGCCATGAAAAGGCATTTCCTAATTTTCATTCGACTTCATAAGAAGCTACGCTGTAAAAAATTCTGTATCAAATCATAGTAAAATCTAAAAAATATTAGTTATGACTATTTCCATCTAAAAAGTCCTCCACAAAGGCTACCTTAACCCAATTCTTAATCCTGAGTTTTCTGATCTTCTGGGTTGGATACAAAATTGCAAGGATACGGTGATTAACTATGATAGTCGTTAACTCAAAATCGAGTCGGCTGTTCAACACCGATTGTAAAATATGAAGTAAATGTGAAATATTGAATTGACAATTGGAACTTTCTCTTTTGTTGTATAATTGCTTAACTTAATCTTCACTTTTGGGCAATGTTTTTTAATAAATACATTGTTTAATTTCAAATTTACGCATGGAGTGTTTTGTTTTGTTAGAGTGGGCTAAATTTTCATTTCATCATCTATTACATAGTCGTCAAATGTGTATATTGCTGACTATTGAACTATGTTACTATCTTATTTTTCAGTTTCATAGCACTTTAGTAATTAAATTAACTATCTACACTAGCGTGCAAAATTCTTTGGTCAAACTCAATATTCTAGATGATTGATTGGAAATGTAATAAATAATGTATAATTTTATTCCTAAATATTCTTAATATGCTTACCAACAAGAAAGCAAAGTTAGCGCTTTGAAAGCCACTTTAAATCAAATGCAATTTTCATATCTGTCGGGTACTAGTTTTACGTGAAGTAATTTTCTTACACCTAAGAATTGGATAAAAATGCAATTGAAAGATACTATTTTAACAAATAGGCATAAGTTTTACATATTTATTTGCGGAAATCGGGATTTTAACTTTAACTTATTATTGACATTTATTTTTGAAGAATTAGTTCTTACAAGACTCGAATTATATTTGAAAAAGAAAATTCAACTGAACTAAGCGCAAAGATTTTAATTTAATCCAAAGAAGATTACATTTTCCATTAAATTGCTAGAAGAGTAAAAATTCTGAAATTAAGAGTAATATATATGTTGGCTTGACTAAATAAGACAGAAATAATCTCTACAAAAAAAAAACGGATCCACATCGAAAGGTTCATCGAAATGTATTGACCAAAAACTTTTGCATGCTAGTGTATAATTTTACATTGCTATTAAACTATGTCTTAGAAAATTGCAAAGTTAAAGATCACATTGACAATTGAAACTTTCATTTAGGTTCTATAGAGTGATTTGATAATTAATTATCACCTTCCGGACAATGTTTTGACCACAGCACCGTCTAGTAGACTGTCCGTGGACACGACAAACAACCATTTAACCAGAACAATGTTTAATAAACATATTGTTGAATTTCGGAATGATTTATTGAGTCATCAGTTGTGTTCGGTATACTGCTCTACAGCTAAATTTAATTATCTGTCACTTTCAAGACAATTGGAAGTTTCAGTTGTGTTGTTCAGAATGGTTTAAACAAATTAGGAGTATACGGATCAGGAAATATGTTGCCTTTTGCAGTTAAGGTAAAATGAAGGGTGTGATTAATAGTTCTTATACCGAACATTCCTCTCATAAAATAACGGTGATGGTGGCAAAAAAGTTTATGGATAGTCATTTCAGATCCAATAACAAAATGCTGGCTACTCACTACTATCACGGTATTGTTTCTCATAAAACGTCTATGAGTAGCTATAAAAAAAAGATTTCTCTACTAAAGTTTTAATAGCAAATATGTTACCTTAATTATTCAAAAACGATCAATTTCGATACAAAAAGGTACTAAAAGAGGGATTGATTTTTAATGGTAAATAATTGATTCGGGTCTCAGTATTCATTAATTGAAAATTTATGAGCATGATCTTTTTGAACTTCAAATATTCTTTCTCAGAACTATCTGAAAACTTATCACTTTTGGACCCTCCTAAATTCAACACCCTAAATCTAAGTTAAACCAATAAATTCTAGCTAAATCTCTTAAATCTATGCTTAACACCCTAAATTAAGGTAAACCATTCTAATCCTTGTTAAATCCCCAAATCCAAGTTAAACATCTTATATCTAAGTTAAACCACCTAAATCCCAGTTAATTTTCCTAAATACAAGTTAGTTAAATGAAATTAACCAACTTTTCAGCACTGATATTTTTTAGTTTCAAACAACTCTTTGAGTTTTAAACTCTCAATTTAGAAAACATTCAAACTCGCAAACATAATAATAGCAAAGTAGAATTAAAAACATAAATATTACTGGTAAAAACTTCTTAACTATCGATAGAAAATATTTCAGTCTAAAACAATGCCTGTTTGACTTTAGTTAATGTTACGCGGATCAAACACGAATAAGTGTGAAAAAACTGAACCATACTATGGGACTTTCCAGCCAATATATGCCAACAGCAAGGAAAAAATGGGTTAGACCATTATGATTTTGTGTTATATAGAGAAATAAAATAAGTACTACGTAAACACTAGATAAAAATAATTTTCTTTCTCGATATTTCTAATTTTAAAAAATGAAGAGAAAAAAAGAATATTCAAGACATTTAACATTTCAAAAACAATCCAAGCACGAAAAAAAACTGCTTTTGGGGGTAAACCTTTTTTTTTCAGTCTCTTTACATCCCAAAGTGCCTCGGGTATAATAACCTGTCATACTGAATTCTAAAATGTTTCGGACTAAAAGACTAAGCATTTCAGGAATAAAAAAATATCCAATAGATAAATTGCCCGACTATATTTAAACATTTTTCTTTCCCAAAGCCCAACTGGAGAATTCGTCATACAGACATATGAAAGGCAGATTTGTTGAGGCATCAGGTAAGGCAACTTTGCTCCTACAGTAAGGGCAGATTGTACAGAGAATGAAAGAGCATCCATGCCTTCACAGGGATTAGAACCCAGAACTTTTCTGATGCAAGACCAGATATGAAACTGGAAGCGAATAACGTGTAGATAGTTTGATTGTCGATTTATACATTTAAAGAACTCAGTAAAAAATGCAGGACATAGAATGTTCTGAAAATTTTAGGAATATAAAATATTTAAAATTACTTAAGAATATATTTAAAACATTTTATGGTGATGGTGTGTTTAGGAACCTGTGTTTAAGAAGATTTCGTATTTAGTTTCCTGTGTGTTCGTTCTGCAACTGAATTATCTAAAATAATAACTTATACTATTATACCTTAATTTTCTGAAATGTTATTCAGCATTTCTATACATTTTAAAACTGAATCCTGGATCAAAAACTCCCCATTATTTATCGCAAAGTTAAGGCAACTTTTGGAAATGCATTATTACTTTTTGAACAAGCCCCAAATTTTTGTACTTCTATCATCACTTCTTAAGAACCTTTACCAGAACCTTTCTGATTTAAACAGAAACATTTCCATTTTAGCCAATACTTTGGAACAAGGGAAAATTATGTACATTATTTCTGTGTGTTCTTAGATTAATCATACCTTAAAAAAATAGATATATAAGAATAATTTTATATCATCAATTATATCAAAATAAATAATTTTATTAATAAAAAATATAAAGTATTTGTTCAATATTTCATAATAATGTTTAAACGCAATTTCATATTAACGAATATTCAACAACGATATTACAAATAATCTATTATTTATGACGCACTTAAACAAGATATAAAAGCATATTTTAATTGCACTTGCTTTTTTCACTTTTTACGTTACTTAACTACAACTATTTTAATTACGTATATATAACTTCATTTTACTATCACTGAACTTAAAGCCAAAATACTTAAACTCTCTTACAAACAATTTTAAAATCGATATAACCTAATTTTAGTCCCATATCTCATTTAAAGCCAATTAAAAGCTGAATGCAAAAGAAAGTAATGATGAAAAATGTATTTTTGCTTCACAGAATTCTTGGATTATGATTAATTTATAAAACAAGCTCATGTCTAGCATGATGCACACATTGAGATTTGCGAGAGAAGTTTTGAATATTTCATAGAGGATATATTTTAACGATCTCTTATAAATATTTAATTGAACGCTGGAGGTATGATATTTCTTTTTTAGCTGTAGAAGAACAAAGAGAGCGAGAAATGGTTAAACGGCAAACTAAGTAATATTTTATTTGTGTCGTGAATACATTAAATTAATTTCTGTCTTTAGTTAGAAACGTGATAAAATAAAGATTTCACTTTGGGAAAAAATTTAAATTAATGCTAGCTTGCTTGCTTTGAAATTGAAGAAGTTTAGATCTTCTAAATGATTGATTCTTTGAATGGCTGTTACTTTTAAGATTTAGTGGTATTGTGGCTTTTAAAAGTGTTAAAGAAGGAGATTTTTTAACAATTTATCATCATATTTTCAAACATTATGGTGTAAGAATTTTAATTAATCTTCTGTTAAATTTATATTGCGTCTAAGATTTATTGCTGCGCTGTCTTTAAAAAGTTTTAAAGGTACATGTAAAACAATCCATCTTAATACTTTTAAAAATATTGTGTAAGAATTAATTACTGTTTTGTTAAATTGGTGCTATGAATGCTATTTATTGTTGTGTTGTCTTTTACAAAAATTTTAAGGGATGATAAATGTAAAGCAATCCATCATTATGCTTTTGAAAATGTGGTGTTAGAATTAATTGCTATTTTTTTAATAGATACTATGAATGATATTTAATGTTGTGCTATTTTCTTACAAAATTTTAAGGGATGATACATGTAAGACAAACCATCATGTTTCTGAAAATATGGTGCAAGAATTAATTACTGTTTTATTAAATGGATTCTATGAATGATATTTATCGTTGTGTTGTCTTTTACAAAAATTTTAAGGGATGATACATGTAAAGCAATCTTTAATTATGCTTTTGAAAATGTGGTGTCAGATTTAATTACTGTTTTTTTAATGGATACTATGAATGATATTTAATGTTGTGCTATTTTTTACAAAAAGTTTAAGGGATGATACATGTAAGACAATCCATCATGTTTTTAAAAATATGGTGTAAGAATTAATTACTGTTTTGTTAAATGGATGCTAGGAATGATATATATAGTTGTGCTATCTTTTACAAAAATTTTAAAGAATGATACATGCAAGACAATCCATTATTATGCTTTTTAATATGCGGTGTCAGAACTAATTACTGTTTTGTTAAATGAATGCTATGAATGATAGTTCATGTTGTCTTCTATTTTCCGTGTTTTGTTCTGTGCTGTCTTCTATTTTCATGAAATACGTAAGCTATATTTCTCGTTTAAGAAGCAAATAAATTACACAAAAGGTTTGTACTTTTGCAACAGATACAGTTTTTAGAATCTGGGATGGGATCAACTAATGAGTGTGAACAAATATTTTCTATTATAAGTATAATAAAATCAAAATATCTATTTGATATGCACCAAAAAACATCCAATTTTATTCTAACTTTTAAGAATTAAAGCAATTAGAGATGTCTTGGAAAAACTAACAAACTAATCATTAAACCCAAAATTGTACTTTGTTTTATTATGCTAATTTTTTTAATTTCTACTACGCAGACGAATTAAATGTGCTATTTGGTATATTTATAATTTTTTGCACTATTTGCGTATTTATAAATTATCGTAAATATATTAGAAATATTTTAGTATGCAGTTTGGAAACAGTACGAAATCGTACGCAAATCTGAAGTAGAATTTTTTTTTTACAAATGAATAATCTTCTCAAACAGACAAACTCAACTCTGTTTATGGATCTCCGATAAGATTTTACAGATTGTTTCTCATCTCTTAAAAAAAATCTTTACTTTACATAAAGTATTGATATATTTTATATAAATTTTATAATAATTTATAATGGAAAAATGTATAGTATATAAATTCTTTCGCAATTGGGTATTCGCAGCTGACCACATGGTTGAGTTTATTCACGTATTTGTGCATGGCTTGTTAACGTT
This sequence comes from Parasteatoda tepidariorum, assembly GCF_043381705.1. NCBI lineage: Eukaryota > Metazoa > Arthropoda > Arachnida > Araneae > Theridiidae > Parasteatoda > Parasteatoda tepidariorum. The sequence continues at coordinate 44,703,057 of NC_092209.1, read as the reverse complement.
ACACTTTCAAGGCTTCATTTTATTATAACGCTGAATCACTTTTTATTTCTTTCGAATCAGACTTAATTAGATACCTGCAAGTGGTTCCCACGCGTGTGTATCGAACCCAATTGTCTGACCCACGCTTTACTAACGCACGGTATCTAATTTTACGAAATTCTTTGAATCTGATTGAGATGTTTGCAACAATAATTTACATCTATTATAAGTTTAGAGCTAAAAAATTCAAAATAATTGAATTGATTCCTTCGGATTATTAAACACGCATTTCATTAATTAAAATCTTTGTTCGAAATGAGCAATCAAGAAAAAAAATTTCATTTTTAAGATTTATTAGAAAAGAGTTTTATATATAGTTAATTACATAGTTTAATTTTTCTTTTTTTTTTAAGTTTTCTAAGAGCTCTTGAGTTTGTTGTGAGTAGTTACTCTTTTTAGACTACCATTTGACAAAATTGAGAGACATAAGATGTACAAATTTCAGTTTTTTTAAACTATTTCGTGTTTCTAACTACTCAAATTAATGAATATTTAGTAAAAAAACTTTTACTACTGATTAAAAAACAATTCAAAAATCAAGATCTCGATATCAATAAGATTCATTTGCGTCATTAAAAGATTAAAATTCTCTTGCGAATGGAACTAATTAAGTCAAGATCGTTAACGATTTTGTGAAAAAGATGAAAGAACCCGACTTCGAGGATTTTATAAAGAGAAAAATCGAGAATTATGACTTGGAACTTTTGAAAATCTTTCTTTTTCAAATTTTAATATGAAGAATTCTTAAGATTCCCGATAAATTGATAAATTCTAAAGATTAATTATTGCAAACATTATTTATACCACACGCTTGATATTTTTTTAAGATTGGTGTAGTTATATTTTTCTATTATAAATTTTATTATTAATAAAATTATATTAATTAATATACTAAAGTTTTATAACTAATTAACAAAACATTTTATAACAATTAATTAACAAATTAAAAAAATTTTTAACACACTATGCAGCTATTTTTTTAAAGAAAATAGTGAAGTGAAATTATTTAATTATACTTAAAGAAGTAGTTTTAATTACAATTTGGAAACTAAACTTTAAAAATGCATCCCAAGGATTCCAAACATCTAATTGTTGACTAAAAGAATAATAAATAAATATTGGAATAAATTTTTAAAGTCATTATGCGTATAATAAGCAATTATGAGTTATGAGTTGGGCAATGTTTGCGTGAATTAATTATTTAATATGAAGGAATTCAAAGATTTAATACACTAACTTCAAAAAGAATTTTTCTTTGAATTTATATTTGAAGTTATCTGAATAATAAATAATCTCAAAATAATTTAGTTAATAGAATTACTCGTATTTAATGTAAATCATTCGAAAAATAGGCGACAAGTAAAAAAATTTTGAATTAAACTATTGAAATTTTTAATATGCGTAAGGTTTAAGGTCTAATGAAGATATAAGGGAGTGTCGTTTACCCCCGCCCACTGCAATTTCATATGTATAGAATGTTTTTTTAAGTCAATAGGCCATCGGACATTAATTGTTATATTAAAAAAGATTATTTTCAAAGTTTCAAGTATTTATGCAGCTGGTAACATAGTAAACAATAGTTTTGAAAATATGTTGAATACAGTAGTCATGAAATTAAGAAAAATTGGTTGAACGTTCCGATTAAACTCCATTTTGATACTAAAAAAATTATTTTTTCTATACATACAGCATTAAAGTATGTAGTCATAAGTTTAATTTGCACAAAGAAAGAAGTTTATATGTGAAAAATTTTTCGAGTAATTACAAATTAACAAAAAAATTGAATTTCGGGTAGCCCCGCTCACATGAATGTCGGGTATCAACGCCCAATTTTATTTCGTCTATAAATGTACGATAACAAAGATTATTATTTAATTGCCTCAAATTTGAATGTTATATGCATTTTTAGCAACAAATATTGTTGTTGATACACAAGTGGGTGACCTTTGTGCTAAAATACAAACTAAGGTAAACAACGTTAAAGAGCACAAAAAATATTTAATGCAGACAGCTGTTTCGGATGCTCAAAGGGCAACCTTCATCAGTGCAACAGGAGCAACCTTCATCAGTCCTGTTGCACTGATGAAGGTTGCCCTTTGAGCATCTGAAACAGCTGTCTGCATTAAATATTTTTTGTGCTCTTTAACGTTGTTTACCTTAGTAAATATTGTTGTTATTAAATGATTGTTATTAAATGATAGAATTCACTAAAAGTATATAAATACGTAATAAATAAATAAAAATTTTGATAAAAATGATAAATGAGGTTTATCTATTGTCAATACATTGGTCATTTTCATTTACACCTGAAAAAACAGTCAAAAAACATAATTTTTGTAACTGGGCGGGGCTACCCGACACATTTTGAAAACAGCTGAAAAACATGTTTTTTTTAATTTCTATTTTTTTAAGTTAAACTATTTTTTTTTTTTTTGGTTTATTCTTTTTTACATTATATAATTATATGATAAAACAATAGAAACACACAAAAATATTGATTATTACTCAATATTATTCAGAAATATAAGCAATACTCCTTAAGTGGGTGCAGCTACCCGACTCTCCCCTATAACTTATTTTAAAAAATAATAATGCATCAAATTAAATTTTTTAAGTTTATTATGCAGATAGGAAGTAACATGTCGTGACATTTAGGTGGTCTATATGATTTTATATAATATAGTTTAAAAATTCTAGAAAACTAAATAAAAAAATTAAACAAATTTTGTCATTCGTCATAAACGTGGAAATTAACTTTAAATATAATTTTTCTAGTCCTTAATTTTAGTAAGTTCTATTCTAATATAAAATCTGACTAATTTTTAGAAAAAAAATTTATTACATAATGCAATAACACGAGTATATTTAAAAAAAAACCTGTGAAACCTTTTTTAACCTTAAAAACAAGGAACTGAAATATCCAGAAAGTGAACCCTCATAAGTATTAACGCTTAAGCGTGCACGATGGATTCACAAGGGCAACAAAAACTGACACAAGCTGAGCTATAAGTCTGGCAGAAATAAATGGTTAAAGTCGAACTATATCATGAAAACAATAATCCTGAAAGTAAACTGTTCTATACTTTTGTTTTATTTATGTTATTAAGTAAACACCGAATTAAAGATTACTTGTCAATAGCCTCATGTCATGGCTATAAGAGAGATTTTGTGTCATTTCATTATATTTTAGTTCCCTGTCAAGCACGCACATCAAATCTCCCAACCATGGAAATGCACCTAGTCCCATTTTTAAGTCTCTATCTCTTAACTATCTGGAATGAATGCCACGTAATTTCAACCATGATCAAACAACGTGGATAGCACCTGGGCTGGTACCCCTCTCTCTAAACTTCGACACCACAACCAAAGAAAGGAATTTTAGCCACTATAGATTTAACTTACATCTTATTTAACTTACATATTATTACATTCTGTTGTTTTGTCGGCAACCATGATCGAACTCACTACTCCCTATTTATGGAGAGCAACTAACTTATTTTGGTAATATTAAAAAAAAACTGCATACTAAACGTGGCTTCTATTTGGTGCAAAACAAAATACTTCATTTTTATTCTTCGAAAACGCATTTTTCCCAAAGCATTTGTTTATACAATTTTCAACAAATATAACACAATAAACGAATTTCATTTTCTAAACAGAAAAGGAGCGGAAATACACATCCAACTATTAACTAAGACAATTTAAAAAATATGATTTTTTTTAATTAAATTTCTTTAAATTTTTTTTTATTATTTTAGGCAGTTATCGCGTTTAGAATAAAAACACCATTTGTTCTAAAAGAAAGTGAAGTAAGAAAAAACATAGTTTTGCTAATCTTAAATCATTCATTCTTTAATTGTTTTAAAATTTGCATACAAATTTTAAACGTTATTTTCGTGTATTTCGGAAAGAAAATATTAGCTATGTTGAAAATGATACGAGTAAAAAATGTAGTGAAATTAAAACAACCTGAAATAATTTTTCAAACATTTTATGCATGAAACTGCAAAATTAGAATTAAAAGTATATATATATATATANACAAACAAAAATTATATATATATATATATAAAGTTTCAAAAACTTGAATTTATAACAATCTTTGCATTAACCAAAAAAGAAGATATTTTCTTCATGAAGCAAATCATATTTTTAAAAACATTTTAATAGTTTATGAACACAACGGAAACATGTGCTAAATAACATTTTAGTTAATTTAACTACGTCAGATTTAAAAAATTTAAAAACTCCGTTCGAGACATTAACTTATTTAATGACTCGTAAGATAAAAAGTATGGTAAAATTTTACTGCTAACCATAAAATGTTTCTGAATAAGAGCACTTTAAGCGTTTTCTTAAACATCTCGAAGTTGAATAAAAAAAAGAATTTAAGTGCTACTAAGAGATTAAAAAAAGAGTCTATTCTGCATTGTTAAATTAAATATTTATAATTTAATAACAACAGAAAGAAACTCAAATCAGTTGACTTTGTGACATGCCGTAGTCGATTTCTGCAAAATTTTGCATGAACAACTTTCGCTTTTACAGTTCGGCAATTGACAAAAAAATTTATTCTTATTGACAATTATTAAGAAAATTCTGTGGCACTCTTAATATATAAGTATGATTGTGCGATATTTCCATACAAACATGGAGTTCACCTAAAATTAGAAATTTTTATGCTTTTAACAATTGCAAAATGGATTTGGTCAATGAACAGAAATTAATCTATTTGTGATGATAGGGAAATCTTATTACAAAGATAAACACAAATAAAAAAATTTAAAATCAATTTATTCAATAAGTAAAATAAATATGTCAATAAGCTAAAATCATTTTGGTCAATAAGTTAAAATCGATTTGCTCAGTAAGCAAAAATGAATTTATTTAGTAAGTTAAAATGATCTCGTAGCAGCAAATGTTTTCTGAACATTTTTGAAGAAAAAATTCGAACGTTGCGAAGAAAATAAAATAAAATATGTGTTTTATTTAAACAAAGTATCCCAAGTAACACGCCTAAGAAATCTGCGACTTTTTATCAGCAACAAAAAATTCCACGTCATTGAATGAAATGCATCCAAATTCACCTGACTCATTCTGTATGAATTTTCTCGCTTTTAGTGTACGAAAAAGATTTTTTGACACATCGCAGCATTAGAAAAAGACTGAAAATGATTCAGAAATCGACAAAAAATTAACATAATAATGCTATAAAATGCTAACGTTTATGAAATGTTCAACAGATAAAGCTGTCATAAAATAAATCCCACAAAAGATGCATTCCCTAAAAAACATTTCGCATTTCCTCATAAGTCTAAGCATGCATGCATCATAATCTTACATATTAAAAATTTCTATAGTCGTCACATTAAAGTTAATTAATTTTGAGCTTCTACCAAGTGTGTTCGATATCTATCCAGTGAAATTTCATTTCATTATTTAAATTCGTAAACGCAAAATTGAATTTATACATTTCGTTTTTTACTAAAATCTCGCTCTTTTGAGATACTTTTGAAATACTTCTTAAACATTACTGTTTCATTTCTTATAAATTCAGTAAGTGTTTGTTCGTCATATATTCACCAATTGTTATAGAATTTATACAAAATTTATTTCTATACAACACTTTGAAAGTAAATAGCTAATTTCAAATGTCAAGATCAGTCATAACGATTTAGTAATGAGTTTTTGATTGATACAAATCCAATACATTTCGCCCAAACTTGCTCAAATCAATTAATATATTGGCAAGCTTCAGCGGAAGTTTAAGCAACTTTCTTGCAACTTTTTTTTTTTCATTCTGTGGAAAAAGTGCCAATAAGAACACTAGACTTTTCCAACAAAAACTTTTTTCCTTGTGAAAACCAATATTCCAGCATATTTATACCAATTTATTTTGCCATTTTTATTATTTTTTTATTTAATTTAACTTTTATTTAATTTTATTTAATTTCGATAAATGAAACGTAATTGAGTAATGACATGCAACTTGTTGCGAATAACGTGTAAATAGTTTAATACATTTATTTGCGAATAACGTGTAGATAGTTTAATCCATTTAGTAGCGAACAACGTGTTGATAGTTATACATTTAAAGAACTGAGTAGAAAATTAAGAACATAGAATATTCTGAAAATTTTAGGAATAAAAACTATTTATAACTATTTGAGAACATATTTAAAACATTTTAAGGTGATGGAGTATGTAAGAACCTGTGTTTAAGAACATTTTGTATTCACTTCCCTGCGTGTTCGTTCTGTAACTGAATTTTCTAAGATAATACTTTTTATCATTATACCTTCAATATAATTCTCTTGAGTACTATTCAGTACTTCTATACATTTTAAAACTGAATCCTGGATCCGAAATTCACAATTATTTATCGTAATGTCAAAGCAATTTTTCGAAATTTATCATTACTTTTTGAACAAGCCCTAAATTTATGCATTGCTAGTATCACCTCTTAAAATAAAAATGGATAATACTCTTTAGTTTTATTAAAATACTTAAATATAAAATGTCTTCTATGTTTTGCTGCTTAATAATGAATTCAAATATATTTATCAATCAATAAAATTAAGAGAAAAAAATGGCTATGCATGACAAAAAACATTTATTTAGTAAAATTTACTTTTCAATTTTATCTTTTTACAAAATGTGTAGTAATAAGAATTATAATTTTGAACACCAGAATTTCCTGTAAACCGTTACTGTATGAGCAGAAAAATTACAAAATGAATGCTTTAAATACCGTATATTTTGGGTTAATTGGCTAGAATAGTGATTTTTTTTACCAGAAATGCCATTTCCATACATGATCATATTCATCTAAATAGATGAAATAATTTAATTGCTTTTTGAACAAGCCCCAAACTTCTGAAATTTTAGCATTATCTCTAAAAATAAAAATGAATAATACGCTTTGCTTTTGCTTAAATACTTAAAGTATATTCTCAATTTTGTTTTCAATAACGATTTTTAATATATTACATAAACCAATACAATCCACAAAAATAAAATTGGTTTTAAATATATCTGAAATTATATTCAAGAGAACACAAATAAGAAATGTTAAGAATTAAAAAAAATATGTTTAATTTTCGAATTTAATCAGAAATATTTTTCATTGTTTGGAATTTCGATGTATAAATGACCTTCGAGGAAGCAATATATCTCGATGGAAACTATTAAGAAAGAACTTAAAGTGCAATCTATACAGTCTCAATGTCTTAAAAATAACAATTGTATTTCTCATTGAGAAATTTCCAGAGTAAATGGACGTAAGAAATTTCGATAATCTGAAAGTTGTTGAAGTAGAGAAGGTATTAGAAGAAAGAAAATACTTGATGTGTTATTTTTCATTTATAAGCATGCTTCAAAGCATTTATTGCTTGTAATGTATATATTTGGTTAAAAAAAATTTAAAATTATATAACAAACTTAAAATCTAAAATTATATAATAAACTTTAACTTGAAAATTCTATACGAAAACAGCTTGATTTTAAATATTTTTTTCAAAGTTTGTTAATTTTATAATTAGTAATCTTTTTAAGGTTATCTAATATTTATTACTTATGTTTTTAAAACTGGTTGATGTTGAAAAATAACAAAAACGAACTATAAAATTAAAATATTTTTTCATATAATCTTGTTGACATAATATTAGACATGCAGCACCTCGTTAAGTCGAGAACTTTCTTTATTTCAATGTTCTTCATTTCTGTTTACAAAATTTTTCGGAAAAAAAAATTTAGCTATATTAGAGAAAAACTTTTCTGAAATCAAATTTTTTCGTTAATTTGGAGTCAAAAACCAGTTCCTTTTATTGTTATCACTTTTATTATGATCATATTTACAATTTAATTGCAATTATTAATAAAATTATAATTAAAATTGAAATTAATTATCATGATTTATCTAAAAAGGGAAAAAAATTGGCCAACAATACTTGAATGTGGTAAAGTTTACCGTTCTTCTGGCTCTATAGAACGATAAAAAGTTCGGTAATTTTTACCGAAGAACTTTGGAAATTATTTTTGTTAAAACTAACAATAAAACACGGTTTTATAGTATGTAATAAAATTTGGTGAATTTGATAAAATTTGGAAATTTTATAATAAGACTTTAGAACATAGCATAAAAACCAGTTATTCAGTTTAATTTACATTTCAGTATTGTATTTTTACTAAATGTGTGGTAATAAGAACTTTAATTTTAAAAACGGCTAAATCGTTATATATGAACAAAAAATTACCAAATAACTGGTTTAAATGCGATATATTTTGGTTTTATTTCCCAAAAAATGTCACCATCCTACAGTACGGTAACTTAACCAATTTTTTTTCTCTGTGTTGTGAGAAGTAAACGAGAAAAGCTTCGATTGTGAAAAGGATAAAGTGTGAATATTTCTGATTTCCGTAAAATTAGCTTAAATCTTGTTAACGATGTAGAGTAGTACAAAGTGGTCAGTTATCAGTGACAAGTTATTACTGTCAAATTACTTTTTTTTTTTTTTTAATAATAATTTTGATTACAAAGAAGACGACTTTTTAATCTTAAAGATAATAATACTGGTACTTTAAACAATAAAACCATTTAAATATTGACTTTTAAAACTGATGCTTTTTAACAGTACTTCTACATAGAATCAGCTAACTAAAGTGAACCTATAAACCATTCATTTCGATAAAACGTTTCTCAAATTGAGGAAATTTAATTAGCTCGGCTAAGTTTTAAAAGTATAAAATAAAATAAAAAATTATTTTTAAGCACTTTGCAAAAATTTATAGTAATGAATTATACTTATTGCAACTGTACTTTTACCATCAAAGAGCAATTGAATTTACTTTTAATACCAAATAACTTCCAATTCTTTTTTTAAAAAAAGACATTAAAACTGAAACGTTCAGAAACTCTTAACCATTAAAATTCCACTAATGAGGCTTCTTCTCTTCACTCACTCCGTTAACTTTAGTTAGCACAGTTCTGACGTCACAAACGTAGTGACGTCAACGACTTCCAATGTTTACTTATTTCTTTTATCTTCTTAGAATTTCTTTTTATATTTGTCTAATTAAAATGGCAACATCGGGAAAACGGAATTCCGGGCAACGCGTCAACCGATAGCGTGATAGAAGGGAGCAAATTAAAGAGAGGATGGATTTAATTTATGTTGAAGAGCGTTCCGGCGGTCGTACGATTTTTTTTCTTCCTCTAAACGAGGTTCTTTCCAATTTTATAGAGAAAATTCTGTTGAATTATTTTTTTATCTAAGAAAAGGAAAATCTTTACCGTTTAATTCCAATTCTGTTAATGATGTGAAGGGGAAATAAATTATTTTTATATGCTGAAAATTCTCATTTTTATTTCAGGAGTCTGCAGACGATTTTGAACTGAACTTCAAAAACATACAACAGGTTAAAAAATGACTTTGAATAAAATTAAACATAGTTAGTTTTAGGAAACTTAAATTGTTTGCTGCTTTACACATTTTTTATTCGAGAACACAATTAAGAAAATGTACTAGAAAATTTCTGAATTACTTTTAAATTTGTTAGAATGATTTTTTTTTAAATTTTTATTTCTATTTTTAGAAGTATCAATTGTTTTGAACCTTTTTAAAAAATTCTGAAGAGTATAGAACAAAAACATATCGTATGAATTAGCTGCAGCCTACGCGGAGAGGAAATTTCTGTTGAAATTACCGTATTAGTATGCAAAAAAATCATTACGGTACGTTAATAATATTTTTGGGCAAACGGAACAAAATACTGGTTAATAAAGCCAAAATATACAGTATTTAAACCATCAATTTGGTTCATATGGTAATGGTTTAACCTAAATTCTTGTTTTCAAAATTATAGTTTTTATTACCACACATTTAGTGAGAAATAAACTTTACCGCATAAAAAGTATTTATGACATGCTCTAAGTTATCAAGATAAAATTACCGAATTTTACCACATTTTCCAATGCATATCAAGCATTATAAAACCATATTTTGCAGTTAATTTTACCAAACTCATTAACAAAGAACTTCGGTAAAACTTACCGAACTTTTTGGTGTCAATATAGAGTCAGAAAAACGGTAAATGTTCACATATTCTGGTCATTTTGACACTACTGATTTTTTCTTTGCAGATATTTCTTACAAGCAATGAGTTATTTTTATAAATACATAGCTTTAATAAATATAATTTCAAACGTGAAGTTTTTAGTAATTTTTGACGTCGTTAATAATAAAATATCACATGAATATACATTTCTTTGAAATATAAAAAAATGATCATTTACGAACCAATGTCTTAGAAAAAAATAATCAAAAGAGCAATAAACAATTTCGCAGTATTTCCTTGTGCCTTTTTGTGATTTTGCATATAGAATATCTCCTGCAGAACCATAATATAAGATATTAAAAATTCTTTGTAAAAGTTTACTTTTAGGAATTTTAATTCTTAATTTTCCTACCATATACACCAAACCACACACATTATAAAACCATATATTATTGTTACGTTTTTCAAAATCATTATCAAACTGCTTCGGAGAAAATTAACGATCATATTCCAGTAGTTTTGACCATACGTTTATTCTCATATGCTGCTTAGTTGAACCATGTTTTTGTATTTTTTTAAAACTTGAATGCATGACATTGATTCACCTTGAGTGAAAACGTGATTCAATTTAACATGTTATTAAGTTTGCCGTAAATTTACATCGTGTTTATGTTTTAAGGTATCAGTTTTATGCCATCGATTTTTCTGCAAATGTATCGGAACTACATTCAACGCTAAAAACTGTGTAGGGAAAAAATGGCGCTTATGATATGAAAGAATTATATAATTTCATTGATATGTTGTGTTAGGATGATGTTTCTGCCAGAGTTAAATTAAATTTACGCCCTTTTGATGCAACTTATTACCGAAACTATTTATTTGAACATAATTTCAGAATCAGCTTTCTGATAAATTAAGATAAATATAATTTAAAGCCCCATGTTTTGTAAAGAAGTCCATTAAAAATTTGAATTATACTAAAAGGAGAATTCACTCTTACAATCCATGTTTATAAAAAGAAAAAAGAGTAAAAAAAATTATTTTTTACCCTTTTAGATCAAAATATCGTTACTTAAGTTTGGGATGAGATAGTTCTATCAGATTTTATGTAGTCAACGAAATCCAATATTTAGACTCTTTTTCAGCCTGTTAAAGGTTAAAAATTCTAGAGAAATTCGGAACCGGTCAAACCTATGTTCATTTTTCATACACTGCGAAAATGAATACTCAAATATCTCAAAACTTCCTTCGTTTTAGATGAAACCATTGCTCCGAGCGAACCTTTTGTCAAAGTGACGAAATTACCATTGTTGTTTCTTCAAGAAAATGGATTCCGTCACAAATAATGAAATCTTCTGTTTTATTTTTCATTCTGTTTCAACGTTTTTCAAGAAATTAAACATTCTGTTCAATTTTTCAAAAAAAGAAACAAAAAAGATTCCATGAGGCACTTTTTGAAGTATTTTCTCGTTGTAATTAACGGGTCGCATTGCTAACCCCTTTATCGTGGTCACCAGATAGGTAGCTCAACGTCACCCCAGCAACAGAACAGAGCTATAACTTACATTAGAGACTCAAACAAGATTTGAACCCGGGATCATCCTGATATGAACTCCTGATCAGTGTACAAACCGGTCTGCTTATATCGTCTTTCTAGTTTCGCCCTTCCAGTTAGCAATCTTCCACAATGCTCTACAATGAGGTTCCGATTTAAAGAAATATTTTCGTCATACATATGTCAGTCCTCACAAATCATCTGATTTCCTGACGAAATGAGTCTCGAAATTAATGAAATACAGCTCAAGAATTGCAGAATCACCAAAAGAAAGAGTTTTACATCAGAGAGTGTAGGGATCATTTATATGAATTTTTAGAACAAAGTGGAAACTTAGAACGAAATTAAAAAATTCATGGAAATAATGTTCTAAGAAACAAAGAATATCTCATTAAAAAAATCATTTACTACAAGAATAGTTACAGTTATAGTAAACATTTTGAATTCAGTAGTTTTCCAGACTTAAACTGAAGTTCAGTTTCATTAAAAACATTTTGAACAGAAAAAAAAAATCGTTTAAAATTCTTTCGCTTCAATAGAAAATTGCATACGGTTTAAAGCATCTAAGTATTTGGAGAAAACTTTAGTACCTTACTTCGATGATGTTTCTTTTGCAAAAATACAAAAATACTAAGAAAAAGGTATTTTCCAGGGAAGAATTCCATTTCTTAAGCAACCTTCCACTTTAATGTGGAGGGATTCGCTTATTTCACTTGAATAGGGCTCTTTGGCATGCTTCCAGAAAATATTTTGGTCTAAGTTTGGCGTAATTATGGAGAAAAAAATTCTTTTTTTCTTGTTACTTTTATAACGAACATTTTTATTGGCTCCCTAAGCGCTGAAAATGCTTGGATAAGTATCACTTTCTGTAGCCGATAGATTTTTCTTTTTTACAGAAGCGAAGACTTGGCTACGGAAGTTGCTAATTCAAAGCTTAAAAAGAGTTACCTCATATATGCATGAATGTAACCGGAAACTAAGGTTTTAACCGAATTCGCGACGGTTAAAATTATTTTTGTTAGCTTTTACAAAATCCACTCTTCTCGTTAGCAACCTAGAAAGTTATGCAACTTAGTGAGCAACCAGGCAATTTAGCAACCTAAGAAGCTTACGATGTCCAAAACGGTAATTTCAAAGCTCACCAACGCTTTTTAAAATTAATTGAAAAATAACGCGGCTCAATGAAGCTGAACCTTTTTCCTAATCCAAATTTCAAAATTAGAAAAAAAGTTCACTTATAGGAGGTACTGTTCATTGAAAACGCAAAAGGTATTTGCTGCACCGCATTATTGTTGCAAATAGTGGTTATTTTTGAAACTTTTTGCGATAGTTTTCCTTAGTTATCTACCTGAAGGTCATTTTCGCTCTTGTAATCGATCTAACGATATTGTCATTGTATACTCAATACTGTGACTCTGTATAAAACTGGAAGAAATCTAACAACTAATAATTGGTGCACTAAGTATCCTCGGATTAAAGATCTCTTGAATGAAAAAATTACTCTCGGGGGAACTCTTCGAAGAGACAAAAAAGAAATACCTGCACAATTCACCGTCGCAAAAGGTTGTGAAGTTAATTCTTTTGTATTCAGATCATAAAAGGACATAGCAACTGTTTTATACGTCCCAAAAAAGTAAAATGTGTCGCTCTTCTCTCCTCTATACACAACGACAATGAAATTGATACAGCGACGGAGGACAGGAGGAAACCGGAGATTATGTCTTTCTATAACCTTCCTATGAAACCTTTGCCAAAGAATGCCGAAAGAGATGCCTGGATGCACGCAACAACGAAAAAGACGAAAATGAACCATCTGAAAGAATAAGAAGGCTCTGAAATCTAAGGGACGTTGCTCCATTTGGCCACGTAATAAGGACAAAAAATCATCAACTGCATGTATAACATGTGAAAAATTATTGTGCAAAGAACACATACTTAGTATATGTCAAAACTGCGGGATTGAAGAATATAAAAAAAAGACAGAATAGAGTATATGACGTATAATAAATGTGATATTGTTTGGATAACTGTGAGTATTTGAAGATTTCGCGTGTCACTAATTTTTAAGAAACTTATATTCTAAAATTATAATGAGTTAGTTTTCAAATATAATGGTGAAAAAAGGTTTAACTATTAAGTCTAGTGGGGTTCATAAGGACCCCAAGCACGTTTTAGTGTTCGTACGTCAGACAAGCGTCGTGCCGGGCTCTAAAACAAGATATTTCCACAATCCCATATTAAAGAAGCAATAGAGGGGGAAAATTGTGATTTTTTTTTTAAATTTTTGAAAAGAGCGAATCTCTTAAAACTGGCTTCATGTTAAAATATTAGCGTCGAATTTTCAGAAAATACCCATATTTTTCTAAAAGTGCTCACAAAATGTTTTTAATGAGATCTTTTTTTTTTACCAGAACATGATATTTCCACAGTCCACATTAGAGAAGCAATAAAGAGGACATTTTGTGATTTTTTTTAAAAGAGCGAATAGCGTAAAACTAATTTCATGTTGAAATATATGTGTAAAATTTTATGAAATGCCCATATTTATCCAAATTTGCGTAAAAACGAATTTAAATAAGCTTTTTTTTTTTACAAAAATATTATATTTCTACAGTCTATTTTAAAGAAGAAATAGAGCGGATACTTGGTGAATTTTTTTAAATTTTTTGAAAAGAGAGAATCTATTAAAACTGGTTTCATGTTAAAATATGTGTGTCGAATTATCTGAAAATGCCCATATTTGTCCAAATTTGCTCAAAGAATGTATTTAAATTGATTTTTTCCAAAACACATTTCCACAGTTCTTGAAGAAGCAATACAACGGACACTTTGCGAATTTTTTAAAATTTTTTGAGAAGAGTGAATCTGCTAAAACTGGTTTCATATTACAATATGTGCGCCAAATTTTCTAAACATGCCCATAAGTGTTCAAAAGTTAGCAAAGAATGTCGTTGAAGGAGATTCTTTTCAGCAATACATGATATTTCCACAGTTCAATTTTAAGAAGCAATAGAGACTAATTTTTTAAAAAATTTTGAAATGAGCGAATATTTTAAAACTGGTTTTATGTTGATGTATGAACGTCAAATTTTCGGAAAATGCCCGTATTTGTCCAAAAGTGCTCAACAAATGTCTTTAAAGGAGATTTTTTTTTCCAGTAAAACATGATATAACAGTTCCAACGCCCATTGCGTTGGAACTGTTATATAACTGTAACTAAACTGTGTATTGGAACTGTTAACTAAACAATGGAGTGGACATTTTTGAATTCTTTTTTTTTCTGAATTTTTTGAAAGGAGCGAATCTGTTAAAACTGGTTACATTTTAAAATATATCAGTCAAATTTTCTGAAAATGCCCACATTTGTCCATAATTCCTCAAAGAATACATTTAAATAGGGTTTTTTTTACAAAAACATGATATTTCATATTAAACAAGCAATAGAGATGACACTGTGAATTTCCTTAGATTTTTTGAAAAGAGCGAATCTCTTAAAACTGGTTTCATGTTAAAATATGAGAGTCAAATTCTCTGAAGACGCCCATATGTGTCCAAAAATGCTCAAATAATTGTTTTAAATTCGATTTGATTTTACCAAAACATAATATTTCCACTGTCCATAGTAAAGAAGTAATTGAGTGGACAATTTATGATTTTTTTTAAATTTTATGAAAAGAGCGAATCTTATAAAACTGGTTTCATGTTAAATTGTCTGTGTCAAATTTTCTGAAAATGATCACATATGTTCAAAAGTACTCAAAAAATGTATTTAAATACAATTTTTCTTTTTTACAAAACATTATATTTCCACAGTCCATAATAAAGAAGCAATAAAGCGGATAATTTGCGAATTTTTTCAAATTTTTTAAAATTGCGAATTTTTTAAAACTTGTTTCATAATAAAATATGTGTGTCAAAGTTTTTGAAAATGTCCATATTTGTCCATATTTACGCGAAGAATGTATTTAATTGAGATAATAAAAATTATATGTTTATAACTAATTGTACATGTGATTTTTTTTGAAAATCAAAGAATTTCTTGCGTCGAGCTCTTAAAACGTTCTAAGAGTTTATAATTTTTTTTATAACTCTTCGCTGAATAACCACCTTTCATCGAAAAAGAAATTAAATTCAGAAATGTGATGAATTTTATGAGTTGAACTTCATAAATATTTAATGGGTTTTGTCTTTACAGTATGAGTTAAAATGTTTATTTGAAAATTTCATGAAAACAAATTTTAAATTAACTAAAATCTTATTTTTATAGTTCGCCATAAGAGAATGACGAAAAGGAGATAATATTTAAAAACCTTTTAAAATAAAAGCCGTTTTCTTCTAATTTTACTTTAAGTTATTCGGTTAAAAAGGAACTTGGCATTTAATAAATTACATTAATTACTTTCCTTTATCTTATTTTCAAGGATGTTAGTTTAAATACGTTAATTATTTGAAACATGGTCGAGTCTACTAAACAACATTCTCATTATATGATTTAAGTGCTTAATTAAATATTCTTGCAAACAGTTTAATAGTTAATTTTCGTACTTTGTATATTTTTTTCTTATCTTTTAGATTAATTTTCATCTTTAAATCGTTCAGGAAAGAACATTCTATTTAATATAACGAAACATTTTTTTTAATATTACATAATTTAAAGTTTTACAAACATTAATTTATTTATCATTTTCTACCATATCTACTCTTACAAATGGAAGAACTTTGCAGACTTTTTTTTAAAAAAATTGTTTTCAAACTCTTAATCAATTTTTAAATAAACTTTCCATATTTTGAAGTTTTGTTTAATTTTTTTAACATAAGAATATTATGTTTTTCAGTAAACAGAAAAGGAATATGATCGTTTCTATTCCTTAAATTCAGATAATGTGTTTAAACACATTTATAAAAGGAGTTTTTACTCGGATAAGTTTATTCAATCATTTATCAGAGTAAACATTTTAAATTAAAATTCTTTAAAAGTTATTTTACATGTTTCATACATTTTTAAATGGTTTTATAAATAGAGGCAATATGTATAAATGCATTTCATTATTCATAGATAATATAAAAAGCGCAAAATATTTTTTACTTTAATATTTACTAAACTGTCCCTACTCTGAAATTATATGGCCATTAAAGTGATTAGATTAGGTAATTTAATTTATTATTTAACTTTTAACACTAAAACTTAAAAGTACTCATTCGGTTATAAGAAAAACCAAACATTCCAATTTATTAAGAAAAAATTGTCGGTAATTGCACATAAGCACCTTAATTGTACAATATCATTCCGCTTATTATGTGCAATTGGTCGTATTATGTGCAATATCTTATGTGCATTTATTAAGTACAAATTAATTTAAAATATATAATAACGTTCTTGTAAAGATTGAATGGGATATAAGCTCGAAATTTTGACTGCATATTTTTGAGGTGTTATACTTTTCGAACAAGCAATAAAAATAGATTTAAAAAAAGTCTACAGGTATACTACCAAACAATGTTACTGTAAATTTCTTCAAAATGTCTACAATATAGGGGAGAGTCGGGTACCCCCGCCCACTGTCAATTTCATATGTATAGAATATTTTTTCAAGTCAATGGGCCATCGGACATTAATAGGCTTGCTAGAAAGGAATNAATATGCCGCGATTTTTTGTTTTAAAAAAGTTAATTAATGTATAATATGGAATGATAATGAACATTCCAGTCTAAACGTGCTCCGCCTGACTTACATAGACCTTATCCTTTTTCTGATATCTAATGAAGCATGCAACAGTGTAAATGGTTCTATTAAAAATATCTCGAGGTGCTCCGTTTAAAAATTAATAGTTCAGTAATATGGAATGATAGTTAAAATGCATGTCTAAAAGTGCTCCATCTGGCTTGTATAGATCTAATCCGTTTTCTGATAATTAATGAAACTTGCAACAGTTAAAAATATGCCGCGATTTTTTGTTTTAAAAAAGTTAATTAATGTATAATATGGAATGATAATGAACATTCCAGTCTAAACGTGCTCCGCCTGACTTACATAGACCTTATCCTTTTTCTGATATCTAATGAAGCATGCAACAGTGTAAATGGTTCTATTAAAAATATCTCGAGGTGCTCCGTTTAAAAATTAATAGTTCAGTAATATGGAATGATAGTTAAAATGCATGTCTAAAAGTGCTCCATCTGGCTTGTATAGATCTAATCCGTTTTCTGATAATTAATGAAACTTGCAACAGTTAAAAATATGCCGCGATTTTTTGTTTTAAAAAAGTTAATTAATGTATAATATGGAATGATAATGAACATTCCAGTCTAAACGTGCTCCGCCTGACTTACATAGACCTTATCCTTTTTCTGATATCTAATGAAGCATGCAACAGTGTAAATGGTTCTATTAAAAATATCTCGAGGTGCTCCGTTTAAAAATTAATAGTTCAGTAATATGGAATGATAGTTAAAATGCATGTCTAAAAGTGCTCCATCTGGCTTGTATAGATCTAATCCGTTTTCTGATAATTAATGAAACTTGCAACAGTTAAAAATATGCCGCGATTTTTTGTTTTAAAAAAGTTAATTAATGTATAATATGGAATGATAATGAACATTCCAGTCTAAACGTGCTCCGCCTGACTTACATAGACCTTATCCTTTTTCTGATATCTAATGAAGCATGCAACAGTGTAAATGGTTCTATTAAAAATATCTCGAGGTGCTCCGTTTAAAAATTAATAGTTCAGTAATATGGAATGATAGTTAAAATGCATGTCTAAAAGTGCTCCATCTGGCTTGTATAGATCTAATCCGTTTTCTGATAATTAATGAAACTTGCAACAGTTAAAAATATGCCGCGATTTTTTGTTTTAAAAAAGTTAATTAATGTATAATATGGAATGATAATGAACATTCCAGTCTAAACGTGCTCCGCCTGACTTACATAGACCTTATCCTTTTTCTGATATCTAATGAAGCATGCAACAGTGTAAATGGTTCTATTAAAAATATCTCGAGGTGCTCCGTTTAAAAATTAATAGTTCAGTAATATGGAATGATAGTTAAAATGCATGTCTAAAAGTGCTCCATCTGGCTTGTATAGATCTAATCCGTTTTCTGATAATTAATGAAACTTGCAACAGTTAAAAATATGCCGCGATTTTTTGTTTTAAAAAAGTTAATTAATGTATAATATGGAATGATAATGAACATTCCAGTCTAAACGTGCTCCGCCTGACTTACATAGACCTTATCCTTTTTCTGATATCTAATGAAGCATGCAACAGTGTAAATGGTTCTATTAAAAATATCTCGAGGTGCTCCGTTTAAAAATTAATAGTTCAGTAATATGGAATGATAGTTAAAATGCATGTCTAAAAGTGCTCCATCTGGCTTGTATAGATCTAATCCGTTTTCTGATAATTAATGAAACTTGCAACAGTTAAAAATATGCCGCGATTTTTTGTTTTAAAAAAGTTAATTAATGTATAATATGGAATGATAATGAACATTCCAGTCTAAACGTGCTCCGCCTGACTTACATAGACCTTATCCTTTTTCTGATATCTAATGAAGCATGCAACAGTGTAAATGGTTCTATTAAAAATATCTCGAGGTGCTCCGTTTAAAAATTAATAGTTCAGTAATATGGAATGATAGTTAAAATGCATGTCTAAAAGTGCTCCATCTGGCTTGTATAGATCTAATCCGTTTTCTGATAATTAATGAAACTTGCAACAGTTAAAAATATGCCGCGATTTTTTGTTTTAAAAAAGTTAATTAATGTATAATATGGAATGATAATGAACATTCCAGTCTAAACGTGCTCCGCCTGACTTACATAGACCTTATCCTTTTTCTGATATCTAATGAAGCATGCAACAGTGTAAATGGTTCTATTAAAAATATCTCGAGGTGCTCCGTTTAAAAATTAATAGTTCAGTAATATGGAATGATAGTTAAAATGCATGTCTAAAAGTGCTCCATCTGGCTTGTATAGATCTAATCCGTTTTCTGATAATTAATGAAACTTGCAACAGTTAAAAATATGCCGCGATTTTTTGTTTTAAAAAAGTTAATTAATGTATAATATGGAATGATAATGAACATTCCAGTCTAAACGTGCTCCGCCTGACTTACATAGACCTTATCCTTTTTCTGATATCTAATGAAGCATGCAACAGTGTAAATGGTTCTATTAAAAATATCTCGAGGTGCTCCGTTTAAAAATTAATAGTTCAGTAATATGGAATGATAGTTAAAATGCATGTCTAAAAGTGCTCCATCTGGCTTGTATAGATCTAATCCGTTTTCTGATAATTAATGAAACTTGCAACAGTTAAAAATATGCCGCGATTTTTTGTTTTAAAAAAGTTAATTAATGTGTAATATGGAATGATAATGAACATTCCTGTCTAAACTTGTTCCATTTAGCTCACATCAACCTTTATCAACTAGAACTTGTCAGAGCTCACAAATAGGTCAGATTTTTTTTTATATTTATCCAAAATGTAACAGTTAAGTATTTAACGAAAGACTACGCTTTATTAAACTCGTTATTATATCTATCATAGGTAAAACCAAATGTTTCAAAACGAATAAAAAAACTGCTTCAAGCCATCAGCTCTGGGATTTCTTTTTAATTTTAAATGTGGTAATTTTTTAACATTTTTTCAAACATGTATCTTCAGTCAAAAAGTGTCGTTAAGCAGTTTTCATTTCCGGTTTGAAGAAAATAAATTCTCTCAGCCTTATGCAACATACTTTAAGTTTGCAGGGGCGTTATTTTACCCAGATCCGTTACAAAAATATCCGACAATTTCGACATGTCCCTTCAAAGCTCTTTTTCAAAAAACAAATCAAAAATGCATTTCTCATTTCGCGAAACAAGTTACACTTCTTCATTCTCTGAAGGAAAAAAAATATCGAAACAACTCTTTACTACCTATTTGTGTTACATCACATCCCTAGTATCACACGGCTAAGGATTTCTATAGCCTTATCGAAAACCTCTCCCATTCTTTTCGCATTCCTGAACTTCAATATACCTGGATAAAAGTAAAGAATGCAAACGAACATTGCCAAAGGTGTGACGCGTGGGAGGGTTGCTTCGGGAGCATCTAATTCCAACTATTTTTTTTTTCTTCCTCGCCTCTCTGTGCTCCCACAGACTCATCGATCGCCGCAATAGTTTATACTGGAAGAGTCATTTTTCTTTATCGAAGGGGGCACAAACAGCTCCGTATCGTTGAAGTGCTCTAGTAAAAGCTGTCTTGGCTCCCTGCGGCGATGCTTCAAAGGATTCGTCTCTGGGTCTATGAGTATTGACTTGCAATTTGGCGAGTTCTTATTGCCTTTTGAAATTGGAGAAAGATGTAAATTTTTGCTTTGGTTTGAAACTGGTCTTATTAAAAACAGTAGTATTCTATACAAAAGTATGCTTTGCTCGAGAAATTTATTGGAAAATATAGTTAGTATGATATTTGACATAAAAAATTGTTTATGTGATTGAAATTAAAGATCGGACCTTTGAACAGTATTTCAAAAAGTGATACATAGTTAGTTTAATATATACAAGGAGTTTTCATCAACAGTTGCTCTTGAAATTTAATAAATTTTGGACATAAAATATCATGTTTACATTGACGAAAAAGAAAAAATAGTTCTTTTTCTTGCAGTTTTGTAATTTTATAAATAATAAATTTTCAGGTTTGTCATTGATTTGTCATATTTAATAAAATAAATAATCAATACTTGAACACTATTTTTTTTTTATCCAAGCAAAAGTCAAATCTAAAAAAATGCTTCTTGAAAAATTTAAATTTTAAAAACTCATTTCATTTTTTTAGAACTGCTTTTAGTTCACTAACCGTTGAAGACTTAGATTCAACTTCTGACTATAACTGAGTATGCTTTCATTTTTTATGATTTTATTTTACTTTATATTTACCAATCAGTTTTGCCGATCGATTACATATTAGGTTTAATTCTTTTGGCGAAATTCGTGTGCTTTGGAAAATTTAAGATAGTAATCTCCTCAACTTGAAGAAATGTTATCTCGCAGCTTTTGCTCGAAAACGGTTTCGTCAAAAATGTCTAAAAAAAATCATACTTTTGAGTCATGAGTTCATATTTCCACCTTTTTGAGATTTTTTTAATAAAGTTTTCCGTATCCATTTTTTTTATTGCAATGTGACTATTTTCACGAAAAGAAATATTTTTCTGGTAAAGAAACTAATATGCAATATGCGTCCAAAACATCTTTTATGTTATTACTATGACCTAACAGATTGTAAGTTGCTTAAACGGAGAAAGAAATTCTGGTAAAACTATCGTACTGAGTGGCAATGACATTTATGGTAAGAATAAGACATAGCTCTGGCTAATGAAACCAAATTATACGGTATTTAAACCATTCATTTGGTAATTTTTCCATTCATATGGCAACGATTTATTGTCAATTTTGGTCTTCAATTCTTATATCTCCACATTTAGTAAAAAATACAGAATTGGAAAATAAATTTAACCGAATAAATGTTTTTTTCATGCTTTAAAGTATCACGATAAAATTACCAAGTTTAATCACATCTTAAAAAAGCATGATTTATTAGTAATTTTAACAAAATCATGATCAAAGCTCTTCGGTAAAAATTATGGCGTATTATAGTAAAAAGCCAGAAAGCAGGTAAATTTTATCATATGCTGATGAGTTGACCATACCTTTTCTTTCAGCGTAGTTTTAGCATATTTCATGCTAAAAATATGAGTGCAAAATTTTTATTATCTTTATCATATAAAAATAAAACAAAGCAGTTTGGTTGACTCCAGAGCGGGAATTAAAGTAAAATAACTTTTAATATAAGCAGAAAATCGAAATTGAAATAAATTCCCTCATTTCCCTAAACCATTTTGGCAACAATGTCATTTTCCCATCATTCTTCTTTTAGAGAATTCAAGGGAAGCCTTGCTAAATCTCAGGTGTCGGTGAATAAAAAGAATTCTTTTTCAAAGTCACAATTGGTTTTCAAAAAGCAGAAATAAATAGCACTTTTGTCCTATTCGTTGCTTCCGGTATCGTTTGCATAGAAAATAAATTGGAATTCGCGTTCTCTTTTTACTGTTTCTTTTAGACATTTTTGTTTTTATTCTGATGTAAATGCCACCATCTGATGCTCCTATTACTCTTGTTTCCAGTTTTGAACTTTGCCTTTTTGAAACTATTGGATATGACCCTACTTTTTTATTTCGGATCTAATTTTTTTATACCATTTTCGACTGCTTTGAGAATTATATTCATGATTCATTGTTAAAGGTAATTACATTATTTGAATAAATGTTATTAAAGAAAACATTAAAATTTATTTTATTTGTTCGAAAAAAAGAAACACATTTTATTTTATCTTTTTTAACGTATAACTCGTTTATTTAAGTTTTCTATGGTATTGAAAATACGAGAAAACAATTAAAAAAAGAACTTTGCAAATTTGATTAACATTAGTTTATACTCCTTGTAATTAAAATTGGTATTTCTGGGTCACATTCTCTACATTCGTCGCCTTAGCAACTATGTGACAAGGCCGTTACGCTTCTCATTTTTGTTAACACGGCAGGTAAGGAATAACTCATAACTTTATATTATTATAATATTATTTTAATAATAACGTAATGGCTCGGAGAAAAAGTGAAATTTCGTGGATATATTATATTTTTATATAATTATATATTATTTATTATATTATATTATTTATTATATTATATTATTTATTATATTATATTATTTTATTATATTATTATATTTTTAATGATTATATTTATTATATTATACATTAATTATATTTATTAATCATCATAATCATTTTCCAACAAGGCTCTTGCAAAAGGACACAAAAATGACCAAGATTTGAAAATAAATTCAAGAAAAATGGTAGGAGATGGAAATGTATTGTTTGCTGGATTATGTTAATGAAGCTCTCTTTCTACCTCTAGATTTCAAATTTAGTTTCTAAGTTCTTCAGCAGATGTAGCTGCCGACTAAAAAAAACCTATGAAACGATGCTTTTTGTGGTATTTTGTTGTATGTCAGACCATTCCATCTGGAATATATTTGCACATGCATCAATTAATTTTATCTACTGACTCCACGTTGTAGCTAAAAATAGTGATTATTTTGAAAGAAAAAAGTCTTATATAGTTTTTTCAGTTGTCAGCGTCATCTGTTGTAAAAATTTGTAACTTATTTTAAAACTTGACGGAAATACATTACTGACTCTCTTAAACAGTACGCAGCAGACCCATATCTCCTTCTGTATTTTTTTTTAAATTTTAATTTATATTGTCGGTCATTTTTGAACACCAATTTTACAGTATTAGGAAACTTAATGCATAAAAACTCAAATTTTGTAGTTATAAAAGATGGCTTCTGTGCCTTAATACTATTAATATTAATTTTCATAGAACCAAAATGGTGGTCTGCCTTTGCTAACTACATCATTTGCTCTTTTATACGTTGAGCTATGCTTTAATATTCTATTCTTTACATTCGAATATTTTTGTTCGACTATTAAATATCATTTTTAATTATTTCGAAATAAACTCAAATAACAAATGAATTTCTTAGTGATAATAAGAGCAGAGATTCTTTTTTTAAATTATTTGTAATTAAACTAACCCATTTTAACTTATTCTAAGCTAACCATCCCTAAAACTAATTGAAATAAAAAATGAGCTATTGTGCCAAACCAACTTAATAGAGAATTGGTACTAATTAATTTAAGAAAAGCGTAAAAAAGACACCAAACTATAATTGACGCCAATGATTCTTAACTAAATTTGGTATTATGTACTAACTGAAATAAAAATAATAAACTACGTAGTATAAAACAAAAAAATGAAGAAATAATACTAATCCATTTAGAAGAAAAATTAAAAAATCGAAATGTCAGTTTTGACACCAAGGATGTTCAATTAATTTTGATGATAGGTACTTATTGAAAGTAAAAAATATATAATGCAAAGCAAAATTAATGAAGCAATGGTATAGCAAAATTAATAAAGCAAATTTATTTAAGAAAAAAGGAAAAAATCGTCATACCATGTTTGACGAAAATGATACTCAAATAAATTTAGTAATAATTGTTAATTGTAATAAAAAGCATACACAATGTATTAGAAAGAAATTTATAATTGTGATTATAAATTTCTTATGATTATTAAATAATTATGATTCTCTTAGGAAAACGTAAAGAACTAAAATAATATTATTGACGGCAATGATGCTTAATGATTGTTGGTAATGTTCACTACAGATATGATAATTGGTGCCGCTTAAATAGGTACCAATTATACTAATATAGGTAAGAAGTATTTCATGATTAAATTAATTGGCTATTAAAACCCCATGAATACTGACTATTTTTCTTACAGATATTGTGGAAATAGGCTTATTACGGCCCCTCGAGGATATAATTACGGTAGAAAATTGCTTAACTGTGGTAAATTTAAAATATCATGAGTTGGCCTTGAGCAACAGATATTGAATACAGGTAATCATTATTTTGATCAGATATGAGCATCTAAAAACGTGTAATTTGTCAATTCTAATGACGTAAAGTCATTGGAAAAGGTAACGAATAATAAAGAAATTAAAATAAAATTTTGAAATATTTTAGCTTTATTAATTATGTCCGTATTTGTCTTTCAGTTTTATGCATGTTTCAAAGTGCTGTTCTGTACTAATTTTGATTATTTAATTCCTTTTTTTCACCCCTTACGAAGAAAGGGTATTAAACTACTTAAAAAAAATTATGCGTTCTTATTACACTTAAAATGCAAGCAATGAAGCTAAAACATCGTTGTACAAATTAGTTTCTAAAAACAGGATATTTCAAACAACGTCGTATCTTAGTTTGTACGTGCTAATCTGAATGAAATCAAGTCAAACTACTGACCCAATTTCCATTGCATTTAAGACAATAACAACGCTATTTGATTTTAAAATGATGACGCGACTAATTAAATACACGCTGGAGCAAGTTTATCACTATTTTTAAAATATTTTATAACTCTTGTCGATTATTAATAACAATAAAATTATTTAAATAGGATATCTGTAGTTGCATAGTAAGTTAAGTACGAAAAAGGAAGATAAAATACTGATACTGATGAAGGTTTTATATTATATACAGCCGCCAGCAGATGATTTGACACCAGTGCCCTTTGACTTTTGAATTCGATCCTCGAATTCTCCCTACACTGTTTAAAATTTCCCGAAAAAAAGGTTAAATAACAATTTATTGAATGGTTATTTTACCATATTTAATAAAAACAGTCAAATAACCATCAATAAAATGGTAATCAATCTGTTAAGTTTGAGAAAAATTGTTTATTAACTGCTTTCCCCTAATACGATTGAACAACCAGAATTTTATCGCAACAACTAGAGCAACCTATTGAAGCTACTTAGTTCTTTGCAACTGCGTGCATATCATAACCGAGCGGGCTTACCTGTCAATCTCATGACCGACAGAATTGGAGTTCGAATCCTAGTGTTGACACTACAATATTCCCTTCAACGAAATGATGAATTTTTCTTACATTTACTTTATTTTTTGACCTTACGAAAAGCCGAGCTCCTATGTCTAGTTAAATAATAATTTTTTTTTTACGTTTTTGAAAAATGCTAGTTGTAAATGGTAAAAAAACCATATAGTTTTGTATTCATGGTTTTATAACCATGCTTTTTGTTAATGGTTTCAAAACCATAAAGTAAAAAAATGTTCTTTACCGTAAACTTTACGGTTAATCAGATGGACAGACAGCTGCCAGTTATTTTACCATAATTTCAAAATGAAAATTTTAACAGTGTAGTCCCTTCTGCCCATTGGACTGTGCTTTTCTTGTGCGTGACTCGGGGCCTTGTGACTGTGAGTCAGCTATAGCTTGACTTATTTTTGTAGTTTTGAGCTTTGTCTTATAGTAGCAATGAATAATCTGTTTCTGTCTTAATGGTCTGGAGAAGGGAACTCAATTTCTTAAGTTATAAACAGCTAATCCATTTATAATTAATGTATTAATTATTTTAATCTTAATTTTTTTTAAATCAAAGATTAGACTGAAATAGAAATTCAAAGCTGAAATCAAAGATTAGACTGAATGGTAGCCAGAATTTTAATGGTGATTTCTCTCCGATTTCATTAACAATCACAATGTTTTTAGTGTTTGTCTCAAACCGTATTTACTTCACAGAGAAGGATATAGCCATTGATATGAAGCAGAGTAGTTCTCAAGCGATCACTTAGGATCGAACCACAGTTTTGGACACAAAAACATCTCTAACCTTAGACGCAGATAGTACCGTCGTCATCCCTTTCATACATTTTTTCTGACGCTCTAATTACAAGTAAAAATATATTTTGACGATTATTAATTATAGAAAACAGTCTAATAGTTGTTGACGTATGTCTGCTTAGGCAGAGGGTGTGCGATTGTTCTTGTTTTTCCAGTGGCGCCATCTATGGCCAAGAATTCGACTTC
Source organism: Parasteatoda tepidariorum (assembly GCF_043381705.1). Taxonomy (NCBI): domain Eukaryota; kingdom Metazoa; phylum Arthropoda; class Arachnida; order Araneae; family Theridiidae; genus Parasteatoda; species Parasteatoda tepidariorum. Next base: position 44,675,891 of record NC_092209.1, on the reverse strand, counting down.
TGACACACCATACGTCTCACCCGTTTATAGGGCGGACCCATTCATACATCCATTCATTCATCCACAGATCGTAATTTTGACCTGAATCAGAGAACGATCGATCTCCAATCCAGTACCCCCAGAGGTATTGATTTGTTATGGGAACATGGAGGACTTTTGCGATTCTACAGATTTAACGTGCATCAGTCACTTTACTACACGGGGAGTCTTCGGGCGGCGGGGTTTGAACCCACGAACTCTAGTCTAATAGTTACTAAACATATATGTTAGATTATCGGAATTACATTTATGCTAAAATATTAAATTTAAAAAAAAGTAGTTTGAAAAAAAAGATTCAATTCATATTTAAAAATTCACCAATAATTGGGTTTGTTAATTAAAGAAATTTCAATGATGAATAACTGTTTCTCTTAGATCTAAATAAGTGCAAATTTGAAAATTTATTGTTTGGAAGTGAACCATGTTCGGAAGATTTTACCTTTAACGTAGAAAAAGACAACGATGTTTTATGCTGCATTTCATAACTATAAATTTATAAAACACTAAATATAATATTTTTCACGTTATTTTGAGCTAAAATTATACAATACACTAAAAAAAAGTATAAAAAAATATGTTTAATGAAAATTCTGCTTGAAAGGGTTAACCACTGAGTCAACATGTCACGCTTTTTTAAAAAATGTATTGAAATCAAAAAGCATTTTATTTTTCCCTAAAATAACTTCAGAATTTAAAGTTTAAATCCGATGATCATAATAAACCCTAGTAAAAGATAAATTCAATTTTCTTTTTTGAAATACCAAGAGATTTTTTTCAATTTTAAAAGCTCGCAGCACATAAAAAGCAAATTCAGAAATAAATGATTTTACTCAATAAGCTACTTCATTATATTCACGTTGCTTGACTTACGATGTCAAAGAAATAAAAATATAAATAGTTATAGGCTGAATACATGAGCATCCTATAACCATGGAGTTCGCCATCAAAAAGATATTAATGGGAGATTTTTTTAAAATTGATTTAGATGTTATAGCTCTTAAGCACTATATGAATGTAAGTTTTTCTTTGAGGAAAATGTCTGTAATAAGCCTGATAGTAAATAAATCCTTTTTGGAAAGTAGTTTCATGTTTTCAGTTATTGGTTTTCAATACTTAAGTAAATGTAACAGTTCTTCTTTTTATTTTCAAACGTTCTTTTTTGTTGTATTGAATTTTTGTGAATGTTTTTCGACATTTAATTACACAATTATACTGATTTTTATAATTTTTATCACGTATAAAAAATAAGCAAAATGTGTGGTTTTTCAGTATTTTATAAAAATCTTTTTAGTTTTTAAATTGCATATTTTTTCTTTTTAAAATACATAATAGCTATGTTAAGCCAAAATACATTATAATAAAAGTTGTTTGACAATCATCAATATCTCAATAAACTTAATACAGATGGACGTATTATAGAATATAAATATACTTATTATAGAATGAATTAATGATTATTTCGAAGAATATTTTTAATTAAAAATAAGCATTCTGTTTAAAACTAAAGTGCATTAAATGATATTTTAACATTGAAATAAATGTTTCCTCTCACCTTTGAGCAAATTAAATGTGTTTTAACATGTTAATCAAATTTGAACACAGTTTATGAAATAAATGGGTTTTTGAATGCGAGCACATTTCAATAGAAGGTTAGAGAGCTTTAAGGAATGATTTAAAGAACTTTTTAAAATGAGACAAAGTATTTTATTTAAATTCAAAGTAGAACAAAATATAGTTCAACGTTAAAATATTCCTAATATTTTTTAGTACTTTTAAGCATATAAAATTTATAAATCACTTTTAAACACATGTCATGAATAAAATTTTGATTTTCAGTTAGATTACTCCTCAATATATGGATTAAAAAAACTTCAAGCTTATGCCACTCCAAAGGCAGTTTTTAGGATTTTTTTTATCAAATAAAGCGAAACATTTTGTTAAAAATCTAAGAATATTGGGAAATATTTTGACATAAGAATATCATGAAACTTTTTGTTACTTTTAAGCATTCTGAAATACATAAATCACTCTTAAATGGATTTCGTCAATAAAATGTGTTCTTTAATCAGAATACAGATCAATTGTGAAAAGAAAATTTTAAACTACTCATTTTTCAAAAGACTATATTTAATATATTCATCAAATAGCATAAATTATTTTATTCTAAATCAAAACCTATCAAATAATATTCAAACACGAAATTATTTACAAATTTTTCTGAATACAAAAACTGCACGCTCGAACATTCATTAACGTCTAGATAAAACACTTTCATTTGTTCTAAAATTTATCTGAAAATTTTTTTCAAGATAAAGCAAAAAAATTCTTTTTATGTTAAGGTTTACTAATCAATAGTTTCTAACATATTTTCTTTATCCTTTGAACACATTTACGAAGCACTGTTAACTCACGATGTGACGTGTTGGTTCAAAGGAACAAGAGTTTCAAAAATACAATAATGCTAACGATTTTTCTAAAGGTCAACTTTCAATAAACTTAACATGAATTGATTTTAAATATAAAAACACGTGTATTCAAATTAAAACTTGATATTAGATTCATGAGACATGCAAAATTTCTCAATTGAAGCTGTACAAAATTGACAGTTTATTTATAAATAAAGTTAAAATTCTTTTTCTGAAAAATACTTAATTTTTTAAAAATTTTAATCAACTCTTAACGAAAAAATAAATAAATACAACAAACTAAAAGAGATGCTTAGAGTATAGGGATGATTAATGTTTTACCCTTTCTTGTTTAAGTATTTAAACTTTTGGAACGAAAGGTAGAATAATTTGCCTCTAACTAATTTTTGAATCGACACATCCAGCTGTTGCTACCATATGTAACATATGTATACCATATGCAAACCAGATGTATGCCATATGCAAATCAGTTAAAACTTGGTTTCAACGGAGAAATTATATAGTTTAGTGAGTTTCAATTCTGAAATCCACAAAAATATGTTCTAATAGGTAAGTGGTATGAATTTCTTTTTCTTTCTTTGTTTTATACGGCAAAATCTCAGTTTAAAATCTCGTTTCCGCTGAAATTCTTTTAGTTTAAATTTTGAACCAATATTTTACAAATTTCTGCAACTAAAAAAGTACAGATTATTTTTGAGACTAAATTCATTTTAAACTTTTTTTTAGGAAAAAATAATTTGACGAATAAACCAAAAGGGAAACATTCAATTAAATACAGTTGAAATAAACTGTACGATTAGTTATAATGAATTAATTATAATTATATAATTATATGATCATAATTAACTAATTATAATTAAATCATTAAATGTAAATAATCCTGAAAAATTATTTGTAATTAATTATAATTATTAACACAAATTATTAATTAATTAACTTAAATTAAATAGTTTTTACACCGTACTAACTATAGTAAATCTTTATAGATTCCCCCTATGAGCAAAATTCTATAGAGTTGTCGAAATCTAACGCGTAACACATTAGGCCTCAGTGACAACTTATGACAAAAGAATAAAATAAACTCTTTAATTAATCTTTCACTAATAAATAAATACTTCTTTTAACAATCTGTTGTCCCAAGGTGCACAAATTTTTTTCATCGTTTTTAATTTAACTGGGGAACAAAGTTTATGTAGCATTTACATAACTGCTTAATCTTGCCAAATTCGGATATGGGGATTTTCAATTATGGGGATTCATTTTAAAATTTTTCATGCTCCTAAAGTTATACATTTTTAAAGGACATTTTTGGTTTATTTTATGTCTAAATTTACAGGTTTAAAAACGTTATATATAACAATGGGTTGCGTGAATGATGCTACAATTTTCTAAGGGAGTTAGAGATCACCATTAGGATTAAAGTTTCATAGGAACTTTTGCCCAGAAATCTCGAAGCAGATGAAGAAACAGTTTATAATAAGGAAAAAGGACATTTCTAGCCATGAAGTTTTAATGCTGATGAATTTGATGTTTTGCCTTTGAAGTTTTAATGCTGATGATGTGCTCTAACTCCCTATGCCATTTTAATCCGGATGGTGAACCCTAAACCTCCCTAGAAGTTAGTCGGATCATTTACGCGACCTTCTGTTACATATAATTTTCTAAACTTGTCCATTTCGACAAAAAAATTAGACTAAAAATGCCATTTGAAAAACTGGAGCTTGGACAGAGAAACTGGTTACAGATTTGAAAGTAGAGTTGCAAAAGCATGAAAGATCTGTTAAAAGAAATCTCATGCAACTGAAAACAAAACAAAAAATATATTTGTTCTCCAATGTTATTATTCCAACTAAATACATATCTATCCACATGATGAAAATCCGTCATTTAACAGTCACCAGCAGGTAAATGTCGGAAATATATATTACGATCATTAACTGATTATCAAAAAATGACTGCGTTCTGTCAATGACGGTGCAAATGATGCCAATATGTGTTATTATATCCTACTTTTTTCTTAAATTGATTTAACTTTTGCAACGAGTAACAATTTATTTAGAAAAGCAATTTTAACTGCTTCATTTTCTACTTAAAATAGGAACAGTAAAAAATTTTAAAAATATTTGAGTTAGGATCAAAAATAAAATGCTTTATGATATTTCATTAATAAGCGAATCTTCCAAGAAATCAGTAATATTTCCTCAAAATTTATACTCTTTTAGTGTATGAAGTCTTTTAATTAATTTTTTAAATATTTTTTCCGATTAAAACACCAACGTTTATTTTTAAATTGAATACTCTTTAAATAAGTAGTAATTTATTTTCAAACAACTTTTCTTAACCAATTCATTTCTACGTTTTACCATGTATTTGAAACAGTAAAATATCTAAAGTATTTCAGTTTGAGTCATAAATAAATTCCAATATTTCCTGTATGTACTATATGTACTATATTGTACTATTCAAATGACTTTTTTCAAGTTACTTTTATTTACTTTCTTAAATTACTATTCAAACTAAACCTACGTTTTCCTAATTGGATGTACTATTCCAAAAAGTAATAAATCATTAAGCAAAGCAACTTTCAAGGAATTCTTTAACTATATTTTAATTTTTTTAATACTTAAATAGTACCAATAGAAAAATTAACAAACTTTCCTGTAAAGACAAAAATAAAACTTTTATAAAGTTCTATAAATATTTTGATAACAAGAAAATCCTCCAAACAATATGCAATATTTTGACAAAAGCTATTCTTCAAAAATTCTTTTAATTTGCTTTTTTCCAATTAGGTAAGCAATCGAAATAAATAAACTAACGATTTCGATTGAATGTAGTAGTAATCGATTTAAAAAAGCTATTTTAAAGCAATTTTTAACTATATTTTTGCATTTTACTATACATTTAAGACGAAACGGCAACACCAAAAAACCAATAATTATTTTAGGTTAAGTGATAGAGAAATTTCGTTACTTCCTGGATCTTACTAATGAGTTTAAAGAAAACCTTTTCAAATCAATTATTTTCAAACTACTTTTAATTATTTTTCCAGTTTAACAAACTAGTATTTTTTTTAAAAATTAATATTGCTCTCTCTATGCGCAACTATTCATCAAATAAGGCAGTTTTTAAACAATTTAATTCAATTTTACGCTTTAACTATTTAAACAAAAGCAGGAAAAATTTCTAAAAGCAATTATACTGACTTAAATCTATATCCTAAGTAAGATCAAAGCTCATTTAATTCTCTAAAAATAATTTAATATTAAAAGATTACAGTAATTTGCTTCGCATTAAAAATTTATTTTATAAATCGGTTTGTTAAACACTTTTAACATGTCATGATTTCATAATTTTGTTTGTTATAAATTTTTAACGAGGACACGGAAAAAAAATTATAATAAAATTACAGCACTATATTGTAATGATATTTCTCGCAAAAGGAACTATAATTCAGATTAATAAGTAGAAAATATACGATATTTAAACCATTCATTTAGTAATTTGTTCGTTCATATGATAATGATTTACCGGAAATTTTGGTTTTCAAAATTACAGTTTTTATTACCACACATTTAGTAAAAATTTAAAACTAGAAAGTAAATTTACCTAATAAATGTCTTCAATGCATTTCTCTAAGAATTTATGATAAAATTACCAAATTTTCTACATTTACCAAACTTTATCACGTATTAAAAAACCAGATTTTATTGTTAATTATACCAAAATCAGAACCAAATCTCTTCACAAAAATTACCGAGATTTTCAGTATTGCCATAGTGCCAGAAACAAGGTAAGTTTTACCATAATCTGATAATTTCGACCATACTTTTTTCTCATTATAAGGTAAATTAAGATTTTTGATTAAATCATTTAAATTTTTTACTTTCTTTGTACAGTTAATATATTTAGAGAGATTTAATTTTTCTCTGAGATGATTTCTAACCCAAGAAAATTTAATTTTGGAAATTTATTTAAATTTGGAAATTTAAATTAAATCCGATATTCCTTTTTGATACCAGTTGTTTTGATTACGTTGCACATTAAAGGGCTATTAACGACATTCTAATAGTCATCTTTATTGGAGATACAGGAGTGTACTACACTAGCACAATTTAGAACGGAGGACAGATGGTGGTTGCGATCACCTCCCCGACCACAACCGATTTTTGCTCTGAAACCCCCGATAATTTTACATTAGAGAAGATTTCTAACCATTAAGACAAGATTGAAGAAGATGTAGTCAGATCAGATACGCAAGATTTAGCACGGGAAATCAAACGGAGGTCCAAACTGTGTTTGACGAAAACGGAACCCAGTACACCGATAATTCATTTTATTGTCTTAAGAAAAGCACATATTTTCTTTTTTTAAAGACAAAATTAAAAATAAAATACTAAATAAAATGTAAAATAAATTTTTATAAATGTTCAAAAATAAATTTTTTTAGGTTTTTTTTATTTTATTGATTTTTTTTCAAAAACTACACAAAATATATCAGTATTTACCCATGCTCCTATAAAATGTAAAGGGTAAGGGGCAAACAGACTGGTTTCTTTCCAAAAACACTAATACCGTTAACCCTGGGTAAAATCTTATCCAGGAAATGGATTTCATGTCCCACGAAAAAAAATTTAAAAATAAATTGAACTAGTTTTTAATATCTAAAGAACACGAAAGTGTTTTTGTTGTAGAAATATTTTAAAACGCAATTAAATGGAAATTAAGTTACATCAATATCCTCAATATCCAAACATACAATACCCGATCTAATGGTCTCCATTTCAAGAAAATCTTTTGAATCTTATTGAACAATTTTCCCAAAAAAATCTGTTTAAAAGCGTATACAAATTATTATATCAATCGAATCATTTCCTTTCTCAATAATATGAATAACTTACATTTTAATAGCATCTTAATTCAGTTGATCTATTATAAGATATTCTTTATACTTCACACATGACTTTCCAAATAGAAATTTAAAATTCCTATAGTCTCAAACAATTTTCATCGCTCATTTAATCCATTCTCATTTCAACAGAACACATTAGTGAGAATTTCTCGAAGAGATGTGAAATTTCATTCATCCACCCACACTGAGAGTCAACGTCTCTTCTCTAACCACCACCCCTCATTTACCCTCATCAATAGTAAACATAAAAACGATCCCTTACCTTTAATCGTCTGCGATGCTGATACGGGGGTCTTCTGGAATAAATAATCTCACACTATAAGCATTTTTAAAATCACTTCACAGAGCCTTCCGGCTCCCCCCAGTTCTGAACGGAAAATTCCTCAATGGGAGAAATACGGACGACGTTCAGAGATGGGGAGAATGTCTCCCATGGTTTTCCAGGGGCTGCCTTGCTGGATGCTGATGCCGGAGCGGCCGTGGCGCAACCGGAGCCGCGCAGACCGGGGATGAAGTGGATAGCGCGCGCCCCCATCTGCCCACGTTTGTAATTCGTATAGGAAGCACTCAGACGATCGCGTTGTGGTGATTTTTGTTCTGTAATTAAAATATTTAATGAAGATGAAGACGTTGGTGAACTTCAACTATTTCTTCGTTCTCAGGTTTTTCCGGTGCTTTATTTAAACAGTACAAGTTGTGGAACAAAAGACGTACATTAAATAAAGGAATAAGTTTTTCTTTTACTGAAACAATTGTAAGGAATATTTAGTTATTAGTAATTGAAACGTATTAAGTTATAATATAAAATGCGTGGGTTTAATAATGGTTTTAGTTTGTTTGTTTTTTGGCTATATGGGAAAAGCCATTAGAGATATTTAAAATTAGATAATTATTTGACGATATCAGATAATGAATAGCTATGAATAAATGATTGTACAGAAATTTGACAAGGAATACTATTGCTACGGAAATAACCGTGGAAAATACTAATTAATAGTAATTAAAATATACTGAGTTACAATATAAAATATATGAGTTGTTTGATTATGGCTTTATTTTTTATTTCTATTACTGAATTAGCTGCACATATATTAAAAATTTAAAAGCTATAAGATGACTTCAAATAATGAATGGTCATAAATAAAAGATTGTAAAAAAGTTTAAAGTATTAAGCTATTACTACTTGATAAAATTACAATATAAAAAAAGATAAATAAATAACAATTTTTACAGTTGGACTAAAATAACTGTAGAAAACTTTGAAATATGAGTTATTTTATTTAAAAAAATATTAATTATGTGTAATAAGCCCCATTTAATATTATCAAACAAAACAATTATTTTAACTGAGAGAATTGTTTGCATTTCTCTGCCAAATCAGTAAATATCTTTGAAGTATAACACTGTAACCTTTTAAAAGATTTAGTTGTAGTATAAGAAAAGTTAAATTACGTATTTTTAGGGGGAATTTTTTTATTCGCGTTTTTTAAAATACTATAAATTGTTCTGAAAATAAAGGTAAATTATAATAAAATTATGCAATAAATGGTGAGGGTTAATGTACTCAAAGACAGCTAATTCTACAAAGATCATTTCAAATTTTTTTTTAAGTTTAAGGATTTTTGGAGTCATTACGTAGTTCAACTTAGATCATATGGCAGTCTTAGTTTATAAAGAATTTCGAGTAATGATATTTGAATTCGATTAAAAATAAACCAACAGGTAAGAGTAGAGAAAACTTTATTAAATTGATTAAAACTTGCATAATGTCTCATAAAGCATTATTTTGATCCTAATCTATTGTATGCTCCATACTTTTTTGTTCATTAAAAATTATAATAATTATTAATTATTTTTCTTAGAAGCCATTAGTAATAATGCAAAAATTATATTTTAGCATATATAATAACATACAGAAATTTTTAATTATTTTTAAACAAAAAAAATATATATATCAAAAATATCATATGTAATTGTTTCAAAATAAGCTATTTTAAAGCTTTTTTTATAATACTATCCTTTTATTATATTCTTAAAAGTGCGAAATCGGTGGAAAGTATTGTTCCTTGGACAACGTATACTTTGGAGAAGTGTAAATATTTGTGTTCTTTAAAGGCTATTCAAATATTACATAAGCACATAAAAGGGGAAGGAGGTTGTGATTTGCTTATTTCTGCCTATAAGGAAGAAGGCGTTGATAATGTTAGAAATTTAAAAAAAAAAACTATTTTTAAAATTCTTTTTGAAAGCAGAGTAAAAGATGAGACAAAAAAATTGCACGTGTAAAAAGTACAAATTGGAAATAAAAGTTGAATTTAGGGAAAGAAAAAAAATCAGAAGCATTTCTTCGAAAAGTTTCAAAGGTTAACAGCTGTGCAGATTGCTACTATAAAAGATAAATAAAGCGAAAAACAGAGTGCTGTCACTTTTTTACACAATCATGGAAAAGGATTTCAAATTTGTTTATTTTTTCTAACAAGGGGGAGTCAAATGAGTACTTATGCTTTGTAATAGGCATATTTCTGCATTTACTATATATAGTCGATACTTGAAACAACAGGTGTTACTTGCATTTCGTTCACCAGTTTAAGTTTTCCTGGCATGTTCATGATAACTGAATTTGATTCTTAACTGCTGAGCAATTTTTTCGATCAGTTAAGTTTGGAAATAAAACCCTATAGTGACTATGTTGACTAGACACTTGAAAACACAACTAAAGTAGATGAGTTCCGAAATGCTATTCTCTCTAAGATAAAGTTTTTTTTTAGAAAAATAATTTATTAGTGCTACGCCTAACAAAATTTTAAAAAAATGTGAACCAATTATAACTTGGACTAGTCTAGCAATTTACCTTAAACCATACCAAGAAGTTTGCAAAAAATTCCATTTAGCACACATACACCGAAGAGCAATTACATTATGACCCCCTCCATCTATAACAATGGGCTCGCCCAGGTTTTGTGGTCATAATGTAATGGCTCTTCGGTGTGTATGTTTCTGTGAATTTCGCCATTCACAATAAGTAAAAATTAGGATATTTTTTCAAAATCTAAGAATTTTTGGAACATTACAATAAATATTATTTAATATTACTTTCATGAATATTTTGATTCTTCAAGATTTTCAGACAACAGAAAATCAAAGTTTTATTTGAATGAATATCCGAATTCAATGGCCTAACATGTTTAGATAAAAATAAAGACTCCAAAAAAACGTTATACCGGAAAAGACTTCCAACGAGTGAAAGTACAATATATGGTGGTACAAGATACAGCATCATACAGTACGTCAGACCAATTTTTCAAACTTAAAAAATTTGAACAAATGACAAAATTATTTCATAAAAAAGTTATCTCAACCCGTTAAAAGCCTGGGGAAGAGGAGAAAAGCACTTCCCCTTGCCCACATGATCCGAGAGTATACGCGCTCAAACGAGATGCAACCCAAGTCAAAATTTTTGAAGGTCCCATTAAAATATTTTGATGGTTTATTTTAGTTTCAGTGTGATTCATGGTGGTCCAACATTATTTAATGGTCACCTCCATCCAACATTTTCCTTTTTGCGTTCATGGTTTTTATTATGCCAACTAACTTCCATCATCCCATGGTAGAAAATGCTACAATAATACTATTGATGGTTATAGCCACCAAAAGAAGTTTAATTCTCATCGACCAACAATCCATGATGATCCGTGATGATCCACGATGGTTAAAACTATACATTTCCATTATGGTTTAATGGCAATTCTTGTTAGTTTTTAGGAATATACCATCAAAACAAATTTCTTTTTATGTTTGACCATCATAAATCAGTCCGAAATCCTACACTGGGCTGATGGTTGCTCACGCTCGTTCCAACATTTGATTTTTAAGAAACTATGATGGAAATGTATGATGATTTAACATGAATAAATCATCAAAACCAGCTACTATTCTTATGTTGGATCATCTTAAATCAGTCCGAATTCCTACTTGAGATAATTTAGTTCTATATGTTGGTTATAATCGAAAATATAATGACTCATGAGGGAATTATTGATTGTTACCATCAAGATTATGTAGGTCCATCAATGGAAAATCATCAAAACCAGTTACTATTCTTATGTTGGATCATCATAAATCAGTCCGAATTCCTACATTGGGGTGATTTAGTTCCATATGTTGGTTACAATAGAAAATATCATGACTCATGAGGGAATTATTGATTGTTACCATCAATATTATGTAGGTCCATCAATGGAAAACCATCAAAAATGTTGACTTGGGAATACTAGGATAGGAAGTTGAGGTAACGTCCGTGTGATTATGAACCGCTGGAGTCATATAGGCCTTGATCTTGATGACGTATGATTCCTTGGGTCTTGATGGGAGAACAGCTTCTTTACTTATATGTGTTTCTGAAAGGGTTAATGGACAAATCGTGTAATATATTTCCCACGTAATTTCTAAGATTTTTAAATTAATATCTTTTGCATTCAAAATACAAAATTTCAATTGATCAAAAATACAACACTGCTGTCCCATACAACTATTAAAAACATTTTAACGCAAGATAATATAATACATAATATACAAATAGAATTATGTAAGTAATATATAATAATTTAACTACTGAATAAGTATTCTAGTAATATATAATTATTTAAATAATATATATTCATTTTAGTAATATATAATTATTTGGATAATACATAATTATTTAAATAATATATATATTTAGTTAAATAATATATATTTATTTAAATATTATATAATTATTTAAATAATATAGAATTACAAATTCTAATTACTCTAATGTTAATCGAAATCTATATTTACTAACAATTTTACATATTTGCAATGCAAACAATTTATTAAAAATTGTCTTGATAAAAATTAGGTTGAAAATTTAGATTCTGCCTCATGTATTCTATTCTCCAATCTAATCCTTTGTTAAGTATCACTTCATGAAAAGTTTTAATCCTCTTAATTTTCTTTGTAAGGATGAAAGCTGAGTACAATGTTTTTCATTTTCTCTTATGAGTAGATAATTTGTACAGTGTTTCCTTTGTTTTTCATGGATAATCGCTTTTTAGAGTGTTTTTTTCAAACTCTGAAACAAGAGTAATTTTGATAGAAAACACAGGTTTTCTTAATTTAAAATTGAGAATTTATTTACCAATACCTGTAGTGTTCCTTTCTAATAGTTGCCAAAAAATGCCATGTGTATAAAAATCACTTTTTTTTCATTTATGTTGGTTTTTTCTATAACACTACAGTATAAATATCTCGTTATGTAGGCAGAACAAAAGTGACCATAAAAAATTATATTTTGAAAGCACACAACACTGTTAAAATTTCAATACTAAAGTAATGGTAAAATCATCGGAAGCAGTCAAGCTCAACGGTTAAGAAGCCGTTTACGTACTATGATTAAAAAAACCACGAGCACAAAACTATACTGTTTTTTAACCAACTAGCATGGTTTCAAAACCGTATGGAAAAAAAAAATTTGGAATTTGAATCTAGATTTTTCGTTAAATAATGGGCATTGGAGCTCTGGTTGAGTTGTATTTCATCAAACAAACCGTGGAATATGACTTAATTAACTGGTTGTTTCATATATCGTAAGAGAGGGGATATACTGACTTTTTGGTGCTCTGAAACCTTCAGGTGCTTCCATCTATGCTTGAATGAAGGTATCTAATTGTAATAGTCCAGGCTCACAAATGGGAAAGTGCAGGACCCTGGAAACTTTTCATGCGTTGAATGAAATTTAGGACATATTTCGGTGTCAACGCCAGGACTCAAACCCGATCATGAAATTGATAAATTTGCCCTCTCGGTTATAATACGTACCCAGCTTCAAAGAACTAAGTGGCTTTATAAGGAGGGCCTAGTTGAGGAGCATAAAATTCTAGTTGTTTAACCGTATTAGGAGAAAACAGTTAATAAACGGGTTTTTTCACAGTTAACAGTTTGAATGTCATCCTATTTATGGTAATCTAGCTGTTTTGTTTGACTATGGTAAAACAACAATAAAATAAATAGTTATTTAATCATTTACTCCGATATTTCTAATTAGACGCCGCCCAGAGCATTTATTTTTTCACTTTTCTCCAAAAGCATAAATATTACTGCAGTCTAATGCAGTTCTTGTTTCTTTTTTAATTGGTTCTATTCATTTATGTATCAAATATTATTCGTAGAAAGAAAACAAATTATAATTTCGACACGATTTCCTGAAGCAAAATTTTGAAATGCTGTATTACATCATGCAACACATTTTTGATATTAGTTGAATCATTTGAACACGTGAATTCTCACGTATGACATATTAATATTGTCAGCAAAACTCAGCTGTGAGAAATGAATTAATGCAATGGGAATACCATAACTTAGAGCAAACTCATCTAAAATTATGTATAGACGACTGTGATTGTTACAAATAGAGATTGGTTTAATAAAGAGATGATTTCAGACGAATTTTTACGTGTATGCTAAATTATGTTATGAAGGATGTCTTCTTTGCGTGACTAAAAAATATCATACATTCATGGCGGGGTTAATTGCTTCCTTCAAGACAAGAAAAACTTCGAAACCTAAGGTGCATTACAATTAATTAGAGCTTAGGAATGTTTAAAAAATCTCGACTCGTAATATTTTGAAAAAAATATACCTATAGTATATCATGCTAAATATGGTACCTAACACTTTTTCTGAACAATTAAACAAGTAGACTTACATGTGAAATATTTAAATTTATTAATACATTTTTACATAAATGATAAATAAATAAACAAATTAGATTTCACAAATCGTTAAAGAACATTTCATTTTTTACGGAAAATTAATTTTCATTTTCAGTAAAATTTTAAACAAAAACTATTTATTTATTCATGAAAACAACTATTTTGAAATGGTAATTTCAAATTTCAAAACTTTCCCAGTTGTTGTGATGCTATATTTTAATGCATCGCTTTCTAGTTAAATTTTAAATATCATGTCTAGACGTGTCTAGAGATCATCAACTCAATATTATTAAATCAGGTCAAATAAATACCGCATAAAATGATATGGACTTTTCATAAAGACAAACACCTGAACTTAATCATTGAGAGATCTAAGCTGAATATGAACTATCATTTTCCAATAAAACTCATAACGGGTTTTAGATATGTTTTTGATTAGTTTCGATTTAAAATAACTATCAATATTTCGACAATGATCAATAAATGCGTTTTGTAATGGTATACAATTTTGCAAGAACTGCAATTCTGTGTTTATCAAACTCTTAAAATAGTTAATTTTATTTTCAGTAACTTTTTATTTGCGAAAAAAACTTAAACAGGCTTTCGACATGCTTTAAACATGTTTTCTTAACATTTCTCTGTAATAAAATTATTTTAATATTTTTCAGAATTCCCTGGACGTGATAGAACTTGATGCTTGAATTAAATCCTTGCGTTTAATCGTCTTCTTTGTTTGGATCAAATCTTTGTTTCTTGGAATAAATATTTGCGTCTTATTTATGCAATCGTTATTTAATGTATGTATATACTAGATTATTACTTAATATCCTCATTATTTTATCCTATATATTATTACATATTTATCATTATTTACTTTTATTTTACTCAACAGAATTATAATCAGCAAATCTCATTCAGTACATTGCTTTCACTTGGGTAAAATGTATCTAAATCACATACTCTACAAACACTGCGATTAATTTCATCTACAAACATTCTGTTTTAGTTATTCTAGTGTTCAGCTAGTATTCCTAGTTTAGTGTTCAGTGTATTCTTAGTTTAGTGTTCAGCTAGTATTCCCTAAATATGCAAATAAATTTTTTAAAATAAATTCATACCTTCTAAAAGTAATATTTCTTATAAAAAGCCAGTTCAAACATTAAATTAGAGAAGAAAAAACACGTTACTGCAAAAGCTTAGCCAGTGCTATATGCTTCTCGTCAGCCTATATTGAAAGCATTAAAAGCTGATCAAATGCAAATGTGTTGTCTATAAACATGCGATGTTATATGGGTTGTTTCTATTAGTTAGAATTAAAATGATATTCAACAAGTCATTAAAAAATACTACAATACCATAATTGGTTAATGCTTTAAGTTGGAAGTACAACTCAAAACTTTGTTATTAAGTTTAAAAACCATACAATGCTGTAATAACCTAATGATTTAAACTGTAACGTTGAAAAGTACCGTTTACGTTGCGTTAGAAATCCCGTTAAAAAGTACCAGCATTTAGGATACCGATAATTTTTACTGTAAAATTTAACGGAACAAAAAAATTTATAAATAGAAATCTTTACAGTAATATAACAGTGTACAAACTCTGAGTCCCTGTAAATTAAAAAAAATCGTAATGCAAAAACTATGGTATAATATTTTACAGAAAAATGAACTTTAAGGCAGAAATAAATTTTACATATGATGTACCCTGGGTGCCAGCACTTTTTAAGCATACCGTAAACCGGGGCGAGTCTACCCATTTTTTCATTTTGTCAACTTTCAAGTGGTCAAACTTTTGTAAATATTAAAGAAAAAAGGCTTTTAATAGGTGTTTCGGAATTGCTATTTATCCCTCTTTAAAGCTGTGAAATCGATTTTAGAAAATATTAACAGTTACGCTGTTACTGTATATTTTTATAGAACTGCTGACAAATCTCTCGTATGGGGCGAGTCTACCCATTCTACTAAAATGAATGTTAACATTGTAAATAATCAAATTTTACTATTAAATTGTTATTTTAGTTACTATATAGGATATTTATGAAGTAAAATTCATAACTTTATTATATATTCCATTTTTTTATTCATAAAATAACACAAATTGAGTATTTGATCGATTATCACATTTTGATCACAGTTTTGTTTTTATAATCATTAACATTATAAAATAACATTTTTTTCTGATTATTGTTGATAAAAATAAATTAAAATTAATATAAATTTACAATTAAATAATTAATAAATAATAATAATTAAAGATTATTAACAAAATCGAAATTCAAACATTGGGAATCATGAAAAATCCTTTTCCCATTCTTTTGGGAGGTAATAATAATTTATAAATAATAATTTATTTAACTTGCATTAAATAAAAAAAGTTAATTTTGTAATATAAAAATTGAAAAAATAGGTAAAATAAACATATTTTATATTTACATTTATATTTAACCTATAAATTTTCTTATTAATGATAAATTTATCAATGCAGAATTAAAATAATATACTCAAATTCATTTAAAATGACTTAATTTTAATATAAACAAAGTTCTAAATTATATTATTATGCTTTATTAAAACTAAATACGAATGGGTAGACTCGCCCCGCGAATTCTGGCTTTTTGTTTACAACAGCAAAACTTACATTCTTTTTGTTTTTTTTTATATAAAATTAATGTAATCTTAGTCTTAGATAAGTTTATCACTTAACCAAAGTGAAAATAGTAATAATAATAATATACTTACGGAGCACCAACTAAAAGTTTGCTGATTTTCAATACAAATCTCTCAAAAGACGTTTGAACAGGTCGGTTAAAAAGACACCAAATAAATAAAAACGGATCAAACTACTACAGCGCCATCTTCCTTAGAGTCTGAACTAAGTCCTCCGTCGGTAAAAATTTTCTTATTTGCACTTTAAAATAGTGAAAATTAAATAAAACTAAAATGGGTAAACTCGCCCCTGGATGGGTAGACTCGCCCCGGTTTACGGTAATTTGATCCGGAAGTTTTTACAGTGTACAATGCAATCGTATATTACGATAATTACTAAATGATATACAACTCAATCGTGCAACGCTATCATTATCTAGTGTTGTACAATGCCATCATATCATGTTATAATTATCTAATTCTACCAAATGTATTCATATAATTACTTGATGGATAACAGTTCGAAGCGACATTTTTGAAAAATTGAGATTTTTCATGAAAAAATCTGTAGTTTCATTTAACTAAATAACGTTAATTTATTTAGAGAACTATTTAATTTTGAAGATAACAGAGTAACTAAGTGAATATCTTTGAGTGAATTGGAGTAGAAAAAGATACCAAGTGCATTTAACAACGATATAATCGGTAAAGAACCTTAGAAAACGCATCTTTTAGTAGGAAATAACCCAAAAGTGCGATTGCTATGATGCCGTAAGAGTGTTGGAAATTTGTTGACTTCCATTTTGACACTGGCACTCTTTATTTCCTCTTATCAACGTATAGAACTTTAAGTTCACTCAGATTCACTTAGAACTTTCATTCACTCAGCTCGAGTCTTTAGCTCCAAAATGTATAATTTTTACTTAAATATGGTTCACTTTAAAACTGAATAATAAATGTAATTAAATAATTATTTCATGATAATTATTTCAATTAATATACAATACAATAACATAACTAAATATGTAATTCAGAAAGTAATTGGAAAGTGCATTAGTGCATTACAAAAACATTTTGTTCTTCTTAAACCCAATGTTTGGTATCGAATTTACGTAAATAAGAAATTTATGGCTTACCAATTAAAAAAACTGCTTTGATTATTGCCACCTGTTATACTTATTTTACAGACAAGCATCATTTGTAATCATAGGTGCTTAAAATAGAGTTGCTTAAAAGTAAACACGAAGGGTTACGAAAACTTTACTATGAATAACTGCTTTTTAATATTATTAAGTAATATGAATAACTATTTCTTGATTTTCCTATGTAATATATGTATAATAATAAATCCTTTATAATATTTTGCCATGTGAATAACTATTTATTACTATTATTATGCAATATATATAACTATTTTCTATATTAATTAATGTTTATATCGATTATTGATATTACTATGACTAATTTCACTGAAGATCAAATTTTTTCTAAATGTCATTTTTAGTCTAATTTCTGTCAAAATGTCCAAGTTTAAAAAAGTTATATAAAATAAGGGATCGCATAAATGTTGCGAAAAATTTCTAGGGGAGTTAGAACACATAATGAGGATTAAAATTGCATAGGAACCTATGCGCGAAAAAAATCGTCATATACCGATAGGATCACTTCCTCTTTGATTTTTCTTCATGTGTTTTAAACAGGTCATAATAGGAAAGCGTCATTAATCGCATTCAAATCACCAAAAATTTCCGGCCATGGGTTCCTATGTAATTTTATTTCTGATGATGCTCCCGAACAATATTTTAGTGACCCCATGAAATATATAACGTTTTAAACTTTAACATTTCGACAAAAAAAATCTGTAGCTTTAGGAACAAAACTTATCTCAGATTTTAAATCCCCACACCGGAATTAAGCAAGATCAAGTATTTGTTTAAATACAACAAAAATTTTGTTCCCCAGTGTAATTAATCCTTAGTAATATTTTTCCATTTGAATAACTGTCTATAGATTTTATGAATATGAATAACTATTATTGTTATTATTTTGAAATAAGAATAATTATTTAGTGATATCATTATCTAATCTGATTAACTAGTTATTATTAATATTGTTGTCTATTATGAATAACAGCTATTTATTGATGATATTATGCGATATGAATAATTAATTATTGATATTTATATATAAAATGAATGATTATATACTAATATATTATATGTTATGAACAATTATTTCCTGCTATCGGCTACAACAGCGTTTAATACCTAAACATTACACCGGATACTATACAGCAGATATAGTAGAACGAATTTATATACTGCACTAGCCCAGAGCGAAACTCAGTATTCATTATATTTCCAGTCCATGCATCTTTGTGATGATCCGTGTTATTTGAACTGTGGATTTCTGTCTGAGAATTGATTAGCATTGGTAAACGTGATTTAAATACCTTCTACCAGACACCTGGAATTAATCCGACATCAGACAAGAATTTCCTGCCTGATTAATTAACTTAGTGCCAATTGAACTTAATCTAATCACGATGGATTAAATGTGTCAGACAAGGCATGCCCTGCTGAAGTAATGACGGGAAGTTATGAAGGTGAGAGTCTCAGAAACCATATTTAACTGCTGAAGAAGGCTTATTAATTGGAGTAGAACACGGTGATCAAAAATAATATGAAATATTTAAAGCCATGTTACTAGAAAGATACTTTATAAAACATGTTGAAATTTAACTGAAGTCATAATTCAATTTATTTTGTCATTATTAAAAAAGAAAGTAAGTGCAAAAAATGATTTTTGTCCGAACTATTCTCAGAAACGAGTGTGGGGATCAGTAGTTATCGACAATATCAACTTTTTTTCTATGATAAGGTACCCCGACATAAAATCAAGTTAACATGTCTTATATACTAGTGAATTGGAATTTTGTAGTGGTAGACACACTGCAGTACTCCCCCACCAGAATTTTATTTCTTAGAATATAGTTCTTGCGAAACTCGATGAATGAATACTACTAGTTGTTTCATTGATGTTTTGTGAGAAGCCGGGAGAGCAGTATTAAGATCACCGTAATTTTTAGTGCAGATTGTGAGAGTTGTATTAAGTTCACTGTCGTGGTCACTCCTGTGTTGCTATTAGCTGTGGAGTGTATACAGGCCAACGTCGTGTGTGATCGAGACCGAGTAGAAACAGCGTGAGGTGAATATTGTAACAGTCACAAGTAGCAAGTCAACTGCTCAATATGAACCATCCATCGACGTAGGCGAGCACAAATTTGTCAAAGAGGGAGTTTCTGTCAAGGTAGGCGTTTTCCCATCACGCCCGGATCACCATTGTGGGGATCAGTAGTTATCGACAATGTCAACCTTCATCTACGAAAAGGTACCCCGAGTAAACATGCCTTATATACTAGTGAATTGGAATTGCAATTTTGTAGTGGTAGACACACTAAACAAGTCTAAATGATTTTGATTTCTGTAAATAGTTCTAGAAATAATGGTAAATATAAGTTTGCGTATTTTTAACCTTTTCCTTGTTCAGTTTATTTTTTTACCAAATTGCCATTTTTTGCGAAATAGCAAAAATCCGTTCCATTTTTTTAAAGAATAAATTAACCAAATTGCAGGAAGAATTTTTTTTTTTTTTTTTTTTTTTTTTTAGAAAAAGTGCAGAGTTTTGTATCAATTTCAGAACTGACTTCATGTGTAGAACTAATCAATTAACGTATTTGAATTATGTCACTCGAATCATTGAAATTATATCTAAATAGATGAATAATATCTTTATATTAATAGCCCTTCAGAATGACTCACGGTACAGTGCGCAAAAAAAAAAGGCAATCTCCCTCAATAACTTTTGATCTAAAGATCGGATATTCACATTCTAGAATTCAATCTTAATGGCTCGATCTGGCGACCTCAAATATGCTACTTAATAAGTGTATACGATATCATTAGTTAGGAAATCAGACGCAAAACGTACTTTCTCTAAACAAACGTACCATTCTTTCGACGGATTCGGATTTCTGACCCCCGAAATATAGGCGGTAGCCGTAGTCTGGTAAAATATAGTCCGGATAATTCGATAAGGAGAGTCTACTTATGATAAAATTCCTGACATTTAATTAGAAGGACAGTAATTCATTTATTTTAGTAATTTTTGCTCATGATGGCATTCATTCATTTTTTGCAGGGTAAAACTTTTCAGAAAATGAAAAATTAAAAGTACAAAATGATAATAAGTACAAAAAATATATATTTTACTGCTCTCGTGATCAAAAAAATAGAGCGAAAATATTATGTGATATTATATAAGTATGAACTTAAAAATATTACATAAGTGTAAACTTTATTGGAGTCTAAATTTTTGTAATTCTCCCTTGATTTCAAGTTTCTTTAGAATAAAATTAAGGCTAAAAAATTTGTACCTTTTTTTTTATTTATAGCTATAACCCTTTATAAGGATATAAAAATCAGAAAAAGAAATTTCAATATTTATTGTTTGATCACTTCAAAGCAAATATCTTTATTTGTAATTACTTCAAAACAAATATATATATATTCATTATTTATTATTACTACAACGTTAACGCTAACGTTTAACGTTATTTTTTACTCTTTCATACTTTTTTCGGAATATTATTAGTTAAGAGATTTCATTGCTAACAAATAATACAGTGTTTTTCAATATCATATATTAATAAGAAAGATCAGGCAAAATAAAATATTTTTCTGAACTGATGCTGCCATCTATGCTTTTTAAAAAAAGTTAGTATCATATTTATTGGATAAAATGAAATCAAAACAAACATTAAATAATCTCACAACACAAAGTACAAAATGCTTCAGCTTTACTCCAACTAAAATCAAACTTTAAAAAGGGGTGATTCAAGCAGTTTTATTTTTTTATCTGTAAATCAGAGTAAAGTTTTAGGATTCTGAATTTTAATTTTGGCACTTATCCATTTCCCATTATTTTATTTATGTATTTAGTTTTTTTTCAGTAGGCATTACTGAAAAATGAAAAATAATAATTTAAAAAAAGAAATTAAATTTTAATGCTCCCGGTGTCTTTTCATTGGCAACTTTAACGCCTATGCCCAGCGAACTAGTTTCGAAAAATGCAAATTCTGTTGCATCTTTTCTCCTTTTTATAAATGTACAAATCCCGTCTGCTATGAGGCGTTTAATTAAATATGCAATTAAAAATAGATGTGATGTAGCAGTTTAAATAAGTATGATGTAACAGTTTAAATAAAAATATGTACTTTTTATAAATAAAAATATCTTTTTTTCATTTAATTACTTATTTTTAATTTATCTTATTTATTTTCTTTCTGTTTTCTTTTCACTTACTTATTAGACCAGGATAACAGTCAAAATATGAAAAATATTTTTCGAATAGCTTCGTTTTGAGATCAGCCAAAAATTTTAATGTTAATTGTTTTCCTTATTTCCCCATATCTTTTGACCTTTTGAAACTAAACACAAACTTTTTGCTTCCATTTTCCAAAACTCGTGTATATAAGAAGAAATAAAAAAAATAAAAAGAAATCATGCTAAAAATATTTTACGGTTATTTATTACTTTATAATTATTTATTATTTTATAATTATTTATTATTTTATAGTTTTTTTATTTAATTTACTAAGAGTCTGAAACATCTTGAATTGCTCGGTATGAAAATGCTTACACCTACTTAATCTACATGATATTAAGTGACTTACTCCAAAGTACGAATGGACCTAATTTTTCTTAAAAAATAAAAAATTAAGAGTCCGATTTCTTTGAAGTGGTTAGAGATCATAATACTAAGTGGCATAAGATTAATATTATTTAATTCAACCCATAGCCTTCCAAAACAGTTTTACCATATTTTCCGGACTTATGCTAAACTACTTTGAGTCAAGAATTCAAATTCATTCTTAAAAATAGATGCTTTCAGAGAAGGTAGTGTTTTGAACTGGGTTTGAAAAAACCTGGGTATTTTAGAAAAAACCCAACCCGCCTGGGTTTTATTGAAAAGACCCGGGGAAAAATTGGGTTTTATTTGAAAAAATCCGGGGGGGAAATTTGTTTTTTCATTTAGTGCTCATAAACTTTAAGTTTTACTGGGTAAATATTTTTATTTATTAAAATGTGTTGTATAACCTTAAAAATAGAAATAAATTCAAAAGGTTATTTTAATTTTGTTAGATGTATTTTATATTAAGTTTAAATGACGCTTTCTCTCTGCTTTCACACACATTTATTTACTATATTTATTAAACATATATATAATACCTATTATAAAATTATAATCAGTGAATATTTATAATCAGTGAAAACTAAAATTTCATCTGACTTTTGACCTTTATAAAAAGCTGAGATAAATATTTAATGGTCTTATATATTTTTATAATAAGAATAATAGAAAGTGAAATTAAAATTACGTATAATTATAAAGAGTACTTGCGCCATTTTTTTTCTTCAAATAATTAACCCTAAGAAAATGATTTCATTTTTCGATAAATAATTTTTAAAAGTTCTCTCATAAAAAGTTTTAGCTCATTTTTTTAAAGCCAGAAAGTAAAACTATTCAAATTTGTTAATGTATCACTTAGCAAAAAAAAAATTTCTTTTCAATTTTTTGAACATATGAATTAATAATAATAACCTGTTTATTAATATATAAAGCATGCAACTACATTTGAAAAATTGATCTTTAGAGTTTATATTATTTAAATTTTTATTTGATTTAATTTCATTAAAATATTACTTTCTGAAAAAACCCAGCTAAAGTTTTCAATAGTACTTAAAAATTACAGATTCGAGTTTCTTTTACTTTACAAATACTTAAAACTTAATCATATAAATCATGCAACTCTATTTGACAAATTTATGTTGCACAATAAATTATATAAAATTAAATGTGCATCAATAAATTTAAATGAAAACTTTTTATTGAAAAAACCCACTTATCTTTCCAAGTGGGTTTTTTCAAGGTGGACCCACCCAATAAAACCCGGGCGGGTTTTTTCAAAGTGGGCCCACTTGGCGAACCCTGGTTTTGAGGGAGATTTGACGTAACTTGAAATATCATCTTATTAATTGTCATACTTAAGGATAAATCATCGAATCATTAAAGTGTAGTCCTAAAGATTTAAAAATCTGATTAATGGGTAAGAAATTATTTAAGTTGTTAGCTTTTTAGATTGCACACTGTACAGAATAAATTCTGAATCGTTAGTTAAAGGTGCAAGCGAAATTCAGATGTAACGTGTACTTTTTTTTTAAACACAAAAAAATATATATATTCAGTCAATTTCAAACAAGCTATTCAATAAATTTCCAATATTCGATTTTATCATTCAAATGTTTAAGTAGCTTACATAATAGTTTAAATATCTTTTTATTTTCTACAGTAAAAATGTTTTGCAATCAATAATTGCATTTAAAAAAATTTAAATTAACAATATATATTAAGTTAAGCTTCTTTTTTAACTCAATTATTTTTCGTAAGAAAGATATATAGCGAAATTTGCCAATCAAAAGTAAGAGGAAGCAACAAGGTTACTAAATTCTATGTTGTTTTTCCCTCATATAAAAAATTTAGCATGGGTACAGGGATCTGGAGAAAATTTCCTTCCCCTACAGATCTATGTCTAAGTGGCGGATGTTGCCTCACAAATTGCAATAGCATGTCTTCTTATCATCTTCAGAGATGTTTTCCAGACCGTCGCCAATAGCCCATTGTGCAGCTACAGTGCGACGTAAATAAATTGCCTACCATATAAAAATTTAGCTGATACTTAATCAAAATATTTGATTTCATTTTAACACTGTTATAGGTCAGTTAAAGCTGTACGAATTTTCTCCCTAAGATACAGAAGACACTTCTGAGTTTTTTCCTTTTGTGACGTAGCAAACTTCACTGGTGACCGTCTTTGTACCCAAAATGTAAATATTTGTCTGAATCTTTTTCTGCATCAAAATGAACTACGTTCTTCGTAAGATAGGAACTCAAACTTTCATCCTCGCATCAAAACAGGCAGAAATCGTAACGTAATAGAATCCCTTGGAGGTTTAATTTTTTTCCTGTGTACGAGTACTAAAACAAAAGTCTACTTAAAAAATAAATAAAAATAAAAAAGTGGAAAACAGGAGTTTTATGTCAACTGATTAACCAGATAGTAATGTACGAAAGTTTTAGAATTTTTTCTACACAAAATTGATTAAGATAAACATTTTGTTGACTTAACTGTAAGGAAAAAGGAAGAAAAATGTAGAAATTTCAAAGTGGGGAAAAAATCAATTCGCGGAAGTAATTTTTTTTTTAAAAAATAGTTTATTTAAAATTCATAAGCGTTTACATGATAATTTGAAACTCTATCCTCTCGGCTGCAATTCATCAACGCATCGTGTGAAGTAAATTTTCATGATGTACTCAAAAGAATTAAAAAAAAATGCACAGAACTTTGACTCTAAACAAAACAAATTAAATCTAAAGTTTAATATGCCGAAATATGTCAGAACTATGCCTGAATAATTTGTTAACCTCCAAAACTACAACCCAGAGTTTGTGACACTAATAAGTTTAAATTTTATTCATTTCTATCCAATCAAGAATAAACACACCAGACACATTTTTCCTAACGAGATAGTCCAAGGTTTCCTAGTCTTGAAGCTAACAGTTCAAGCAAAACCTATTATATTTATAAATAAAAAAAAGTCGACCGCAATTTCAATTTATTAAAACTTTTGTCCTTTGTATACCATCAAAACTACACTTCCACGAAAGTGATATTAATCATTTCATATTAATTTATTTCCTTCTGATCAAGAATAAGCATTATAAACATATTGTTTTAGAAGAGAGAGCGTCCCAAAAATAAAAATTCTAAGCAAAACACATTACGCCGTATTTTTTATTTCTAAAAAAGGGAGTATCCTAAAAATAACCATCAGCATATCTGTTAAAATGTTTGTCATGAATCAATTAACTCATTTATAGTATTTCAGAAATTGATCATAATTAGAAATTTTCCTTCGTCCACTTATCATGATGAAAGAATAGTTTTCCCGGCTTTGAATTATTTATTCTCTTTTACTTGTTATTTCTTTTAAAGCAGGATATGCTAATAAATTCAGAATCACCAATGTAAGTATATCTAAGAATTGTTTTTAGTAGTGAGAAAATATCGTTGAATCTAAACGTGCCCTGCTTGAATAATGAGCCTTCAAAATTTCTTATCGGTATTCGTTATAATTTATTGCAAAAATATTTCCAGATCTATCATAAAAACACAAACATTAAAGCGTCATTAATATAAGGTGATAGTATAATTGTTATGCATAATAAATTCGGCAATTCATTCTCCAGAACTAAAGATTCTGATCAGTTATTTTTCTTATTTTCTGAGAACCATTTCTTAAAATGAGTAAACTTCCTAAAATAACTTAACAGCTTCGAATGAAGAATGTGAAAATGTGCGTGATTTAAAAATATTTTCTTTTCGTTTCAGCCTTGTTTTTTATGTCATTTCAGGGAAAATATTTTTTAATTTCATTACTTTAATTAACGAATTACTTCCATTCCCAGTGACGCCATAAAAATTTACACAGACGGTAGTGGACTGGGAGACTTAGCTGGTCTTCATTGAAAAATCAGGGCAAAATTACTCCATCTGTCTCCGTAATCCTGATAACACTTCAGTCTTTAGAAGCGCATTAATCGCAATTGAACAGGGCATCGATGCTATAACCAACGAGAGTGACTTTGGAGATCTTTGGATCCTGTCGGAAAAACGCAGCTCCCTTTAACACCTACACAATTGGACTAAAGTTGGAGACAAAACAAGCCTCTCCATCCGTCTTAAACTTCAACTTATTTTGAAGTGCCACGACATCCATCTTCAGTGGTTACCATCCCACGTTGACATCTTTGGCAATGGGCAAGCGGATCGATTGGCCAAGGAGGGCTGTAATCATTCAACACCTTCGTCCTCAGCCCTTACCTACTCAGAGAATCAGTTCAAAATCAACCCCCTCTCATAACTGGTAAGCTGACAAGGAACCGGGCTCTTCACTTGTTCATATAGGTGATAGAGCGTCTCAAGCAGCAATTTCTAGATTGGCAAGTGGACAATAGTCTCTCGTACTTTAAAGGAAGAAAGACCTATGCAGTCTGCTCCAAATGCGAAGCCCAGCAGGCCTCTGCCGAACATATCCTTGACTGCTTCGGCCTTTCCAAGCAGGACTTATATGCTACTCCCCTTCTTGTCATCAACTTTTTGAGGATCAACAACCTATTGGATCTTGTCTGACACCGTCAGACAATTGGAGGATAAGGAACAACCACAACAACGGGTTTCTTCCAATTTGGAATCATGTTAAATACATGTATAATGCTTACGCAAATTCAAATTAAGGACTCAATTAAACTTAACTTTTGATCTAAAATAATTGAAAATATTTAATTTTAAATGAAAGAAAATTAACCAAAAAATTAATTTTGAAAATTCTTTTGGAAAAGATGGGATAATATTGCAATAATGCAATAATATTGAAAAAGCAATAATATTGAAATGCAATAATATGCAATAATATTGAAAAAGAAGCTGCCAACATTTGAGCATCCAAAATAAAATATTATATACAACTCAATTTACCAAATTGAAATTTAGATAGTTAACTAGAAAAAATCACGTTGTATCAAAGTGCTAGTATCAAGTGTCAAGTCATCACCATTATCTGCCTTTTATTATCATTCAAATGTTCATTAATTTTAAGATGGATAGTAAGGACAGTTTTTTTTATTTTCCCTTCCGGGAAACAAAATATTGTTCCTTTTGTAAACGTTTTGCATATTTTAAGCAAATACTTATCTAATATAAACTTACAAAATGCACAATAATGTTAAAATTAACGTATAATAAAGATAATGACAGCAATAAAACATTTTCAACTTCCTTTATTATTCAACACACCTGAGCAAGATTATATAAGATTTTCATGCAAAAAAAAATTTCTACGTCATCGAACCTAATCATAAAAATTTATTTTTATAATCAATTTTAATTTTTTTTACAGAGTAAGTAAAGCATGAAGGACAAGAATGCTAGCGAGAGTCAGTGGCTGCTAATGAAATTCTAGCATTTATATGTAATCTGAACAAATGTCAGTTATATATAGATCTATAAGATACAAGTCATTTTGATTTTTAGAAGATGACAAATGAATAAATAGAAATAAAAACAAATGAAAATGCTTCTTTCCGTAATTGTTGTGAACATAGGACAGCAAATCACATATTTCTATAGAATGAACCATATATGCCAGGAAATATTTTTATGAAAATGGCTAAAAATATTTCTTTTGACCAATAAATGCAAATTCTAAAGCATACATTCAAATTCCATTGTAGACTAATCCACATAGACTGGTCGTCTCCATACAGACTGGGTATGGGTTAGAGCCCCCTTGCACTCGGGATAACAGTGGGAGATTTTCGTGGTTTTCCACTCCACGTAACACAAATAGGAGTTAGTGCCATCAAAATGCTCCCCACGAAGACTAGCTTATTCCAAGCTTTATCCGGCAGTTTCCATGGCCTGATTATCACCTAGGCCCTATAGGCATGGGTCGAGGGCCCACAATTTCTGAGGGGCCTCAAAAATTAGTAAGAATTTTCAATATTACTGTTTCTTTTAAATACTGAAAGAACAGTTTTTCTCAAAAAATAAATTTCTTTTATTTCAAATTTTCTTCAAATCTTAGCATACTTTTCTTGGAAATCTTTTCTTCAAATCTAGACCTTGTCTTCTAAACTTATCGTTAAATCTAATGAAAGGTGGGCTAGCTTTGTGCTGGTTTAAGTACTAAATAAAAAATAATTGCAGCCTACGATGAAAAGTAATTCAGCTAATCAGTGACTTTTATAGTAAAAATCACTGATTTCAATTGTTTGTTTTCACCAAACTATTTTTATTTTGACTTAACATTGTTTTGTTCTTTCATATTTTGCTTTGATACGCAATAGATTGATACGTTTGATAGTTGCGTAAACTTTATCTTAGAAAAATAATCTTCAATTCTCTGCTTTCAAAATTTCTTAGAATGTTCCTCCTGAATCATGCAGTTCAATGGATTCTTTTTTATTCTTAGGACTTCCTTTCCGTAATTAAATATCAAAATATTTTGTAAGGAACCCGGAAAATTTGGTGGGCCTTGGGCCTGAATTTGTCTTGATGGGTCCCTGGCAGTTCCCTTGTCTTCTGTGTTAGATTCAAAATTTCATGACTACAGAATTGATCACTGATGGTCGTAAACTCAAATGTGGGTCTCCTGTTCACAACAGGAAAGAATGCTAGATTTTATATATTGTTATAAAACTTCTGTCACAGCTTCTGTCAAGGGTTCGAGATGTAATGCAGTTTGGAAATCTTATATAATCTGTTTTGAAATATTTATTTAGTAGATAATTGTTACGCTTGTAAACACGCATTTTACATAGTTCAGTTTTAGAAGAAAAAAAATTATACTTTCTATGTTTCAAAATAATTGCTCGGTTTGAAATTTTACTTTAAGTTCTTGAAACCTCAAATTAAATATTTCAAATATTAAAACCTATTGTATTGACATGAGTATTGCCAATTTTGAGAAGAAAAAAAAGAAGTAAATACATTATTGCAAACATTATTAAAATAAAAGTTATTGTTTAATATTAAAATAAAAGTTATTGTCGGTTAGAAATTTTACTTCAAGTTCTTGAAACCTCAAATTAAATATTTCAAACATTAAATCCTTTTGTATTGACATGAGTATTACGAATTTTGAGACGAAAAAAAAAGAAGTAAATACATTATTGCAAACTATATTAAAATAAATGTTATTGTTTATTGTTAGCTTTAGTGAATAATAAACAGTAATGGGTATTATTAATCAAATATCTGTCTAATTCATTTCTAATAGTCTTGCCATTTTCTATACATTGATAATCGAGGGTACATAAATTGTTAAAATTTAAAACAACTTTATAAAAATAATTCTTAAATCAAACAACCATAAACAATACGAAATTGTTGTGACGCAAATTTTAAAAAGCATCTCCCTCTGTTAAAAATGTGTATAATTAATCAGATTAAAGCAGTTATGAAATAATAAGCACTTTTACCTTTTTCTAAATTCTGATGATATAATAAAAAAAAATTTCCAATCAAAACTTTAAAGAAACACCAAATAAAGCTTTATAACTTCATATTTTCATTTTAAATAAGTTTCATTTATAAATAAGTTTTTGCGCCTCATTTATGAATATATTTATAACAGAATAACATATTAAAGCAATTGCACAATGTAATAAGATTTCAACAAGAACTTTGAAGGAGAATGTCTTAAAACCTACTCTAGATGAGTTAACTGGACTCAATTCTGCTTATATAGTCTTAACTCTTCAATACTATAATGATCTGCATTTTTAGATTAGGTGTTTTATTAGTAAAATTATTTTCAGTGAGAGTTTTCTTAGTTTGCCTTGATCCAATATGCTATAAGATTTCATGAATTTAAATTTTCTTCTATTTATGTTAAAATATTGACCATTATTATGTTCTGTACTTAGTTTTATGAAGTTTTTGTTTAATAATATTAAAACTAAGTTGGGAAGAATTCCGGATCAAATTACAATCAAAAGTGACGCCGCTACCATACTTCTTACCGTAAAATTTTATGGAAAATAATATGTTATGCCATAATTTTTACATTAATACTTACTGTAAAACCACTATATCACTGTAATTAAACCAATATCACTGTAAAAATTACGCTATCAAATTTTAGGGTAAAAATAAATTTTACGAATGCCACCCATAGGGTGCCAGTATTTTTTCTGGAATTTGATCAGGAATTTGTTTTACACAGCAGATAACTATTTTCGTGCACAGACTATATTCTCGTTCATTTCTGGTAAAAAAAATTATACTTTTGGTTAATAAAAGCAAAATATATGGTATTTAAACCATTTATTTGAAAATTTTTCTGTTCAAATGATAACAGTTTATTAGAAATTTTCGTTTTCAAAATTATAGCTTTTATTACCTTATATTTAATAAAAAGTACAAATCTGAAAAGAAAATTTGACCGAATAAAAGATTTGTATGTCGGGTAAGATTTGTAGTAGATTTGGTATAAAATAACCAAATCTTACAATATTTACCAAATTTTATCACACATTATGAAACCATATTTTATTGTTAATTTTACCAAAATTAATACCAAAGCGCTTCTGGAAAAATTACCGAGTTTTTATTAATGTTCCCATAGAGCCAGAAGCACTGTATATTTTATCATATTCTGGTAGTTTTGACAATATTTTTTTTTTGAAACTTAACGTTATTTTATTTATTTATGCTGTGAAATCAAACATATTGTAAATCCTTATCCAAATAAAATGTTGTAGATTTTCATACAATCTTAATTCAAAACTAAATTAGATCTAATATCTCATTTCTAGCCCTGTCACTATTCAATTTTATATATCTATTATTATTTTCTCTATCATTTATTATAATTTTGTTATAATCATTCAGCTATTATCTAAAAATTTTCACGTCCAGACGCATCCGTAAACACTGTTTAGAAATTCATATGCAAAAATTTTTGCAAATTCATAGAAATTAAAGAATAACTTTTTGTCTTCCTTATCTGTTTTATAATGGCACGCAGAAAGGTAGTTATATTTATTGACGGTTCTGATTGGTTAAATAGTGCATAGTATTTAAATATTTTCGCTACAAGCATGACTTTCACATTTTGTGATTAACTGCCATAAACATGAATTAGCGATAATTTTTTCAGTGTATGGAAAAATATTGCTTTGTTGTGAAAGGTGACAGACTATTTAAACTTTGTTCTTTCTTTTTGTTCCTCTTGTTCTTTCCAAGATTGAAGGCTTATTGATGTTCACTTTCAAGTCATTTACATAAATTTTACAAGTTGCTTAAATGAAGAAAATTACACTGCTCTCTTGAAATCATTTAAGTAAATCATTTTATATGTTCACTGAATAAATTACTCCGTAATCTATCAAGTTCAAGTATGTTTATTACGTTTCCTTCGAAAAGAAGTATTTTACGGATCCTTTTAACAATTTATAATTTATATTCAATTCAAGGTGGTAAGTAAAAGATTTGCTTAATAGAAATTTTTTTTTTTTTCGAAATAAGGTTTCTTTTTTCTATAGTTCATTAAAAATGTTTTGCCTGTAAGTAATCGAGATTATTTGCAATAGTAGTAGCAATAATAGTTTACTTACGCCAAACTAGAGCTGCGAGTCCTAGAGTTAGAGTTTAGGAAAAATCCCTATTGATGATTCGAATACATATCATCACAATTTTGATCCTCTAGCTAAGAATGATTCCTCCACTTTGGTAGCCTGACGATATGCGCGTGAAGTCGAGTACTTTATGGTAAAACAGTTTAACGAGGACCGATTCCACACACCCTCGGACCCTTTGCTGGCTGATAAACGTAGTCACCAATCCGCACACTGAACGCAGCCAGTGATGCTAGATTTCAGTCATCTACTAAGATCCGTGTCCTAACAATCGGTCTATTTACACTGTACTATAGTACATGTACTGTACTTACTTGTATAATATATCATGATTATTTTCAGCAGTAAAGCATGATTATTGATAATTGCATGATTATTGATTATGGTTACTTAATGTTATTAGATTATAATTATTCATAATAATAGTTCATAGTTAGTTGTTAACAGTAAATCGTGATCACTTGTAACGGCTGTTCATAATATCTTGTAATCACACCTTATTTTGTTCGTAGAGTATAATAATTATCAGAGAAACTTTTTAATTTAGTCTCACTCATTTATAATTTTTACCAAATCTGAAAATTTCTAGCTAAATAACTATACTCGATTCAAAGTTAATGTTCGACAGGTTGATTGCAACATTTTCTAATAGTTTTACTGAATATCGCTTTTCATCTCTAAATAAGGTGACTTTTTAAAACGAAAATAAGTCATATTGAATAAACTTTATAAGAATATGACACTTTTACTAAATAATTGGGAAATATAAATCAATACAAGCAATCAATTACATTTATTCTGATTCATTGGATTGAAGCGGCACTTTTTTTATAGATTTTCCAGATAAAGAATATATTTCTAAGAAGCTTAATGACATAAGCTACAATTACTATGCTTATCATGATAATTCATTATAAAAATTAAGCAATATGACTTTTAGCTCTAAAAAGGTCTGAAACTAAAATGAGTCATTTAGTTAAAAACCGCAAAAAAGATGCATAAACAATGTTACTAAGAATTATTCTTCGTTTATAAATAAATAAAATACCTATAATTCATGTGGTATTTCGGAATAACTTATTAATTTTTAATTTTCCTTCTTTCTGGCAGCAATTAACAAATTAAAATTAATTAATACTTAAGAGAAACTAAAAGTATTAATAAATAAAAACGAAATCAAAATAAAAAATTTTTGCTAACCCAGTTTTGGTTTCTAAAAATATGTTTATAATTATAATTTCATTTTGTATATTTTAACATTTATATGTTAACCCTAATTCTAGTATCTTTTTTTCATGATTTCATTACAATAACAATATAACAAATAATAATAATATTCGCGATCGCAACGCTCGAGTACGCCGTCTAGCGGGAGCCTGTAAATATCGGATTTTAATTTATCACGTTTTCATTTAGTTCCATCAAAGTCATTGACTGAATCAGACGCCATTTTTTAGCAGCAAATAAGAAACAAAATTTCCCTAAGGAAAAGGCCGAAGAACTTGAAAAAAATCTCCAGAATATTAGTAAATCTTTCAGGAACAGAACACGCCAAACATTTGAAGAAAAATTCCTCAATAATTTTTAATTTCTATTATCAACAAACTTGCAACTGATGACTTCCGATTTCGGATACTGTTACAGATGTGTGTATTAAGGTAAAATGC
>NC_092209.1:44543441-44641402 GCF_043381705.1 Parasteatoda tepidariorum | reverse complement strand
TCATGTTATATCATTAAATTTAGTAATACTATTTCTCGGGCATTAGGTTTTAACTCTTATAAGAATATACATATTTTTTTCTGTTAATGTACAAATATTTTTCCGATGTGTTTTGGATGTTCCTTCACCAGAATTTCTGCTAACCATTTTGTTTTCGGTTGTACAAGAAAGAAGATCAAGCATTTTTCTTTTTTAAATTTAATAAGCCACATCAAAGAAGGAACGTTGCAATGCTACACGCTACATTAACGACGTCTCCAGAGTAACTGAATGACGGTTCATATAGAAATCGCAGGTATGCGTCTCATACAACAACGCCCCCTATAGTTCGTTGCGATCGCGAATAGCAAAACAAAAGACAAAAATTTTATCTACACAGGAAAATTGCCCTTTTTTTAACAAGAACGCTTAACTTTTCTGAACCTTTAAGACATGTGGCTTCTCATTATATTGGCTAAAACCCAAAAATTGTAAGCGATTACATTTATGATATTATTATATCAAATAATAAATAATTTTAGAATAGAAAAACTCATAAAAGTTATGCTTTCAGTTGCATCCGAGGAAAAATGTTTTGATGATATCGGATGTTTCAGTTGCGACCCTCCCTTTACCGACGGCTTATACCGTCCAAGTTGTAAAGTGCCAGAAGGTAACTTGAGCATTCGGTACTTATTGTTTACACAGCTGAACCGGAATGAAAGCTTTTTTATTGGAATAACAAATGACTCAATAGCAACATCGCCATTTGATGGAAGTTTACCGACCAAATTAATCATCCCCGGTTTTAACACAACCTTAAATGACACTCTGGAGTTTTATGTAAGTATATATTTAGTTTTAAAATTTAGCAAATAGTCCATGTCGCCTAACATTAGACGCGTCGCCCAATTATTAAGGTTGCTTTACAAGGGTTCTGTGGTCTAATGAAATTGCATTTTAAGCCATTAATGTGCTGTTTTTCAGAACTTTTGTAAGTTCGTTATAGTTATTTTTGTTATGTTAAGTTTCTTATTGAGTATAGTTTGTCTATTTCTAAAGAACTGCACTTGCCACTGGTCAATATGCTCTCCAACTTTTTCATCACAGAGGACCAGTCAATGTTTGACATTTTTACCGCGGATCGATGAGGTGAAGGCATTGAATATTTATATTTTAGATTACTTTGATTTTATAATTTTAATTTAATTGTATTTAAATGTGTCTTTAAAATAAAGTACAATTAAATGCGCTGTATTAATGCTACATCAAGTGAAGTCCACCTCTCGTTCTTGGAAAGTTGTACAAACCCGAAAGAAATATACCACAGGAAAAATTTTTTAAATAATTTAATGTTCTTTGGGCTACCTAGTACCATTTAAACTACAGACCGGTACCGGTCCGCGAATTGGAGATTGGGGACCATGTTCTAGAGCACTATCAATAATTATATGTACGAGGTTAAACTCTTTCAAGTAGGAACGTTGAGTTAGCATTTTAGGCAAATTTTAATATGGTTTGATAAGAAGAGTATCGAAAGCACTCCTCTCTAATATGTGCTTTTTCTTATTTCCATAACAGGAGACTACCATAGTCTCTGTGGTTGGAGGATTTCCTTTGGTAAACGGACTATAATGGAGCAAAGTGTCAATATAAAGAGAAACTCTCAGTTTAGGGAAAAGTGTTTGTGGCTAATTTTTTTTTTAATTATATGAGAAGTTACTCTAATATTGCATTGTTTAGACTCATTGAAATATGCAAAAAAAAGAATTATACATAAAGTTTAATATGTTTCGTCAGAATGGAAAAAGATCGCCAAATCGATGGTTTTATGAGTTATTTTTTAAATATTAAAGCTAATTGTAAGTTTAGAATTTTAGACAACTTCTTCAGAAAGTCAGTCTAGTTAAAAATTAGACTATTTATTAAAATTAATTAACTAACAATTAGTAACTCAGTTAAAAATTAGAGCTTTACTCTGGTTTAAGACGTTCAAACTAAAGGTATTTTTTAACTTATTTTTCTTGATAAAGAAATTTTTGAGAACACTTTTAAATGGAACAACTTTTAGGAAGGTCTGAAAATAAAAATAAAAGTTTTACACAGCTCTTCTTATTTAAAAAATATTTCTTTAATACTTCGATTTCATATCCAATTTTTTAACCAAATAATGTCGCAAATTTTTATTTACTTGCTATGAAATCAAATAATAAATATTCAACCTATAAAATATACTTAGAAAAAGTTTTATTAAGTATTTTTGTTAAATATTAATTAGCTTTTAAAAAATTTGATATCAATACTAGATACTTTTATCAAGATATGTGTTATATGTCATAAGGCTGTCCTTTCTTATCTAAAGGAGGATAATAATAGATGAAGTTTAGGGAAGAAAGGAAAATAAAAATCTAATCAGACCCTTAAAAACATTTGAAAAGGTTTTTCAAAGCTCTTTTTCAATAAAAATAATTTTAAAAAATGCAAAGCAAAGCTTTAATTTTAAACTGAACATAGTAACTCTCTTGAAGAAATTATCTGAAATCCAAATCGCATCGTATTCGATCGATATTCTCTCGTGTTTATGTGAAGGTCTAGTAAAGGTAGTTTTTGAATACCCAAAAAAATCCCCCCCCTCAAAAAAAATACCCAAATCTTTTACAATCAATCAATTTGCTTAAAAAGGCAGCGTCAGTTAAAACAAGCTAGACCCATTCTCGTAACCCGCCATTTGCTTTCCAACCATACTGTTAATTTTTGATTTTTGGATTATTCTATTTCCCTATACAGTTATAGCCATTAGTTTTGTTCTGAATATTTAAAGTAGTATTTTATTAGCATATCTATAATATTAAAAGAAAAAATTCGTATGTCTAGGTATGTGTGTCTCTTGTTATTCCAGAATCAACCATTTGTGGAAGATTCCTATATTTAAACAGCGAGTGCAAGTTGCAATTTCAACCAAAAGTTATTTCATTATCATCAATATAGATTATTATCTATTAACTCGTAGCTGTAGTTTATTTACGTCGCACTAGAGCTACTTAGTAGGCTATTGGCAACGGTACGGAAAACATCCCTGCGGATGATCCGAAGACATACCATCACAAATTTGATCCTCTGCAGAGGAGATGGCACCCCCGTTTCATATCATCTGTAAACAGCTATCGATAACACTGAGGAACAATTTATTTTAATATCTGCAATCAGTTTCACATTTTTAGTCTAATTTTTGCCGAAATATACAAGTTTAAAACGCTACATGTAACAGAGGGACACATAAATGTAGAGTCAAACTCAAGACAAAGAGTTAAGACACATCAGTATTAAAATTACATACGAAGCAATGTCAAGAAATGCTACCATACGCCATTGAGGCCTCTTAACTATTACGAATTGTTTAAGGAAGCAGTAAGAAGGAATTGTAAGAAGGAAATAAGGAATTGTAATAAGGAAGCAGCGCCGTGTTTCTCTAAAATTTTGTCGCAACATTTACGTGATCCCCTATTATATATAACGCTTTAAATCCTGTAAATTACGACAGAAATAGACTTAAAATGTCATTCCAGAAAAATACCAGTAGCTTTAGGAGCAAAACTAATTAAAGATTTGAAATCCCCCCTCCCGAATCATACAAGATTAAATATTCGTATAAATACTCCCCAGTATAATCCTTAGCATCAGTTTTGATGCTGGATATCACTGAGTGTAGTTAATCTTTATTTTGATTAGTTGAACTGCTAAAAATATGCTTTGCTAGACATAATAACGTTAAGTAGCCGGGACGGGCAAGTAATAAATAATGATTTTTTTTTTTTCAATTTGGCTCATGCGAATTTCAGTTTTCTGCATTCTTGTGTAGTATTGATTAATACCTATTTATTTTTGCTTAATTTTTGCTTTACCCCATTTTCTTTTAGCCTTTTCTAATTATTTGTAAATTCACTTTTTGTTATTGACTTGCAGAGAATAAAAGATGAATTGCTGAAAGAAAGTGCCTACAATGTGATTATAATTGACTGGACAAAAGACGATAATTATCCGTACGTACAAGCTGTTGCAAACGGGAGAGCTGTTGCTGTTTATGTAACTCAACTTTTAGAAATTATAAAAGTGAGTCATTTAAATTCATAAAGCATTTTAAATGTTATTTTGTTATGCCATTTATTTGAATTACATTACAAAATATCAAACTAATTAATTTTAGATCAAAAACCACTAATTAAGTAATATTTGTGGCAGGGTTGGGGTTTTGGACGTCCTAAATTGGTTTTGGACAGGACACGTGGGTTTTACTGTCTTAAACTAGAAAAAACTGTCCTAAACTGGGTAAAACTGTCCTAAACTGTTTAAAAGTGTCCAAAACTTTGAACTTTGGTAGAAGGTAAAAATTTTATAGGTGTAACCATTGTACACATAATAATTACATGCATCAATAAATATTTGATATTTTTTATACAATTTACTCTTACTTATCAAAAGAAAATAATATAATATAATAGGAAAAGGTTTATAATTTTTTAAGCTCCATAATTCATTGAACAACAAAAGTGAATACCTAATCCTTTAAATATAAATATGCTTTTAATGCTGATAAATAATGTTTTTGCATAAGGATAAATAATGCAATATTTAAAATAATTTTTTAAAAAAATACTAAATTTTTTTAAGAATTAACCTTTTATTTTTCACGTTATTTTTTTCAAAAAATGATATAATTTCCGCATCACAGGATGATAAAAAAGACAACTATGCTTTAAAAAAATTGTTTTTAAATATAAATATATTAGTTTAAATTGAAAATACAAAATAACTGAAAAATTTATTAACAGTTTTGAAGGGCATAACATCAGTTTCAGTTACTGACACTGGTGATGTATCACCACTATGCTAAAAGAATTGAACATGAATGAAATAACAGTATTCTTGAATAGTACTATAGATAAATAAACCTGTTTATGACTAACCAAGCACTTAGTCCCTAATAGCTTAACCTGTATGGCAAGGTCCAACTTCAGTTATGTACTATTGAATGAGAGGACCAATTGAACTTGATTACTGATTAATCTTCCTTTGTTTAATGTTTAAATTGAAGAGTCAAACAATATTAATAAAACATTATACTTTTGAAAACAAATATTCTGTAGTAGATTTAATTATCAATATGTTATTAGTTCTATGTTTATATTACCTCTTAAATATTGTTCTGATAAAATTGTGACATAATTTGAGCAAAAGGGTTTTGGACAGTTTAAGACAGTTTTGGACAAAGTGGTTTTGGACAGGACGGTTTAAACCAGGATTTAAACCTTGGATTAATCCATTCTGTCCTAAACCTTGCTAACTGCCATTTGTGGTTAAGAATGCCTTCATACATGAAATATACATGACCAGATATAAACCTGCGTTCAATTTTCAAGCAAAACAAACACCCTGAACAATTAATTGAGTCTTTAAGTACTACTCTAGATTCTTCATGGTACAAAAGTCACAACTTAAGCATATTTAGCAATTCATTCTAAATTTTAATTAAACTTCTAGGGTGACAATGAAATAGTGTGAAGATTTTTTATTAACTCGCAAACAGACATTATTAATAAAAGAATTATGCAAAACAAATGCCCTGAACGATAAGTCAAATTCTTAAGTACTAGACTAGAATATTCATGGTTCAAAGGGCACAACTCATAACAAGCACATAATAAACAACCTTATTTCAAACATTTTTTTTAATTTCCTATGAGCTGCACAATCAGTCTTCCCGCTGAGCAGACCTAGTGCGTTCTCCAGAAATGGCATCCACTCTTTCAGGACCACCACAATGGGTGAGATACCGTTGGCCATGTTAATTTGGACGTCTAGTTTCTGCCACACTAGATGGCAGCACCGAGACTCTATTTGGATGCTAAAGTGCACTAGGAATTTAATTTAGCTAGGAGCCAATAAGGGATCTTTTACATGCCGCATAATTATATTTCAAACATTGTATTTACGATTTCTTTTGATTGACACTTATAAGGTTGACTTGTAAGTCATTATTTATACAAAGCAGGTTTGTTTCACTGCAAATATTCTTTTTTTACAGACAGTATAAAGGCACACATAAATCTTTGCAAAAAATACATAATTCTTTAGCTTTTAATGAAAACCTTGTTTTTGAACTCTTTTTCCTTTGCATGCTAAGCTTCTCAAGACACAAATTTTTTTTACTAATGATTTGCAGTGTTTTTGGATTTAATCTCGAAATAAAAAAAGCTGTTTATGCAAGCTTAATGCAAGCTTCATTGCGCATAACCAGCATAATTAAATTTAACATTGTTTCATCATGCATGGCTTATTTGCAAATCTTTTACAAACCTTGTTGGCGTTTTGTGATACATTAAAATTGCAACATTAAAATTAATCTTACAGTAGGTAAAATCTGTATAACGACAACAGACACTTTAATTAACATTGCAAAAAATTATAGTTATAAATAAATATTCTTATTATATTACATTCTAGATTCTTAAAATTAATTGCATGTTTATCTGCAGAAAAATAAAGGCATCGCATATGAAAGCGTTCATATCATCGGACATAGCTTAGGTGCTCATATAGCTGGATGGATTGGAGAAAGATTAAATAAAATAGGCAGAATAACAGGTAACTTTGACTGAAACTCATATTTAGTTTCAATATTAAAGAATTCAAATTTTTTTCATACCCTAAACTAATAAGTAAGAACTAGCTAGCTTGAAAAAAAACTAGTCAATTTCAAAAATTAAGTAGTTTCTTTCAGCAAAATGTTTATCTGTGTGGATTTGCTTGTTTTTAATATATAACCCCCTGCTCGCTCAACTTACCGACACTTTACCTCGCATTCATCTTTATTTCATTTAAAAAAGAAAATGTCGATTTTTCAGAAAATAAGGATAAAGAAACATTTTTTATTTATAAGATATAAAGTTATTATAAGCTTATATCAGAATATTTTGTTAATAGGTTAATCATAACAAAATGAACGAATATTTGTATTTGAAAAATAAGCAACCATACTTAGAGCCAAACTACACTAATGTAAAAAAAATCCCAACTCCAAGAAAAAGTTATTGTAGAATAATGAAATTTCGACAATGTGTTTATCTGAGCAACATATGTAACTGATTGAAGTTTCAAGGTCACAGGTTAATGCAATGAAGATAAAAAATCATTTCAAATGTGAAATACTGGTATATTAATAACCGGTGTAATCATAAGAATTTTGATTGCAAGCGTGCAAAGGGCATGCATTGTGACATACAGATGACGTATATCATTTTGTGAGATGGAGTTCCATGCCAGTTGCACTTGGTCAGTAAATGCAGGGATAGTTGATGTTGGCTGTCGATGACGCTTAATTTGTCGTCCAGTGATGTCCCATGCGTGCTAGATTGGTGAAAGATTTGGTGATCTAGCATGCCGAGGAAACATGTCAACATTCTGTAGAGCTTGTTGAGTTACAACAGCAGTATAAGAGCGAGAATTATCCTGCTGGAAAATACACCCTTGAATGCTGAACATGAATGGCAAAAGAACAGGTTGAATCACCAGGTTGAAGTACAAATTTGCAGTCAAGTTACGTGGAATAACAAAGAGAGTGCTCCTGCTGTCATGGGAAATTACTTCCCAGATCATAAGTCCAGGCGTAGGTCCAGTGTGTCTAGGTCAGAGACAGGTCGGCAACCGGCTCTTACCTGACCTCCTTCAAACCAATATACGGCTATCACTGGCACCAAGACGGAACCGAATTTCATCAGGAAACGCAGTAGATTTCTACTTTGTCCAGCAGTGAGCTCTAACCACTCACGTTGTAAACGGCAGTCTTTCCGAGTAAGTGGATGTAAGATACAGGGAGTCTCGTGCGGAGTTGTACTTGAATTTGTCGATTTGTTACAATTCGTTGTGCCACTGCAGTGGCAACTGTAGTTCAAATTTCTGAAGCATATGCAGTGTGGTGTGCCATACCATATGCCCTACATGGCAGCCTTCCCTCTAAGTAATGCTGCGTGCCCATCCAGATCTTCTTGAAGAAATACCTTCCCTTGACCACTTCTGCCAATAATCATGTACAGCGAGTTGTTCATCTCCGGGAATAGAGCGTTCCAATGAGGTGAACCGGGTTCGAATCTCAGCGATGGCTGATAGATACGAATTCTGCACCCAGCTCACACCGACCACAATGCTGACGCAAAATATCCTCAGTAGTAGACGGATAATGGGTTAGAGTCTCCTTGCAGTCAGGCCAACTGTGATTTTCCTATCCATGCTACGCAAATACGGGTTAGTTCCATCAAAAAGCCCTCGATGGTGGCAAATTTCTCTTAATACTTGATCCAGAAGTTCCATTGTCTTCTAGATTTGGTT
This sequence comes from Parasteatoda tepidariorum, assembly GCF_043381705.1. NCBI lineage: Eukaryota > Metazoa > Arthropoda > Arachnida > Araneae > Theridiidae > Parasteatoda > Parasteatoda tepidariorum. Next base: position 44,633,041 of record NC_092209.1, on the reverse strand, counting down.
CAAAATTACAAGGCTACGAGACTTAAAAGGAACATTGGTAGTCGTAAATCCAAAATTGGGTTAGCTGTTCAACGACTGTTATAATTTCATGCACAATGAATACGTTTCTCCACAGTCCTTCGGGGAGAGGAGATCCATCTTCTCGCAGACCTATTACACGACCACGTTCAAAGTCATTGAGCTGTTGATAATGGCTTCTTCGTCTTCTTAAAGGCATTCTTGACTAACATCAACTCTCTATGTCGAAATTTAACCAAAAATAACTCTTACAAACTGTAGAACGCGTGTTTAAAGCAACCCTGATTTGTATGTTCACAGTGGAGCTACTAGCGCAAAACTTATGCACGAAGCGCGAAATTTAAATAGACATCATCTTTAGTTGTATAAACAAGTCTACCAAATTTAGTTTTATTCCGCCGTCATTGTGTATTTAAACTTATGAATAGGAGTAATAAGCTTAGTAAGAATAGTGACACAATAAAAAATAAGAAATGCGAAGTAATTTTTCTTTGTTCACAATAGATAACGATATCCTTATATTGCCTTTTAAATTTTCAAAAATTTCGATTTTGAATGATAAAATTTAAATCCGGCAGTATCTACTCTCTTTCGCTTAGTTTTTTTATTATTATTTCACTTATTCATTATTTTCATCATTTTTGATATCAGTCTTTCGCGAGCTCATGAAATGATCGTGAGTAAGAAATAAATATTTTTCTACAATAGTGGATAAAAATCTTCATTTAAAACAAGAAAAGCGAAAAAGTATTCCGAAAAAGCATTTAAAATTGAAATAAAATTTGTATTAATTGGAATTTCGAAAAAGAAAACACGCTTTAGGCTATAAATGAAAACGGTCTTTTCAGCCCGTCAAATTTTAACTCTGTAGTTGCACTTCAGTGGGCAATAAATTAGCTTGTATGAATTTTTTACAACACTCAGATGAAAATTTTCGAGCTAATAATCAGATCTTACTTTTATTTTTTATTCTATCGTACTCCTTATGCACTTTTTTACTCACCTTCTAAGTTTCTAAGTCTAATAGTTTCCATGAAAACAAAATGTAACGTAAAGAAAAAAGTGAGAAAAAGTCGCATGAAAAAACGTTAAAAATTTCATTTACCTTTGAACAAATCAGAATTTCAAAACAAAAAACTTGTGTTAAGTTTATAAACAAATTTACCCCTTCAACACACCAAATTACAAGCCTGTAATTGCGTTCCAGGACGCCCAGTGGCTGAGCGGTAGCGCTTCACTCTCCCGTGCCACAGGTACTGGGTTCGATCCTCGGGTCGGGCAAGGTTGACTCAGCCTTTCATCCCTTCAGTGTGTCGATAAATGAGTACCAAGCATTCTTGGGAACTAAACACTGGGGGTTTCGCGTTCGGCTGACCACCTGACCGGAACATCTGCTCCTGCACCCCAGAGCCCAAGGGTAAGAAAACTGAGATGGACACAGTAGGCCTTGGCCCTCTATGGGCTGTCGAGCCACTGAGTTTAGCTTTAGTTGCGTTCCAGCTGCCTGTAGAGAGACCCGAGTGGTATTTTTTACTACCAATTTAAAAGTTAATTACGTCATGTTTTATTATTTAATTGTCCTCCCATACCTTCCGAATTGTCCTCCTAATTTCTTTATACCTGCGTGAAGTCCCTGGCCAAATTATTAGACTCACTGAAGGTTCTATGTAAAATCTCAATTATCATGCAATACTATACAACTTTATCATTTTTACAAGACTGAAACCGGTTTGCACTTGTTTAGGTTCGTGTATTAATTGGTTAACATTGTAATGCAATACATTAAAAATAAATACAAATAGGAAGTATATAAAAAATCTCCCGCATAAAAACCTATTACATTTATGTTTGAATATATGTAATAGGATTGAATAATGTTGAAAATTATTCCACAAAACTCCAGAATGCAATTACTGTGGTGAATATCAATCTATTGATCACTTGTTAATAAATTGTTCTCAATTCCAGACAATCCGGGGCAATAACTTTAATAATATTGGCCAACATCAATGCTATGCTAACCTGACTTGTAGAAATATCATAAAAAAGATTATTAAACAAACTTTAGAGGATGTATTGGGGGACGGTCTTTAATGTCTCGGAACTTGTTCCTTCCAGCTTGGGTGTCTCATTTTTTTTTTCTATGTCTTTTATAAACTATTCTTCTTTTACTTGCTCCAATTTTATTGTTACTTACTTTTGTACTATTTAATTGGTTTTAATAGTAATGCTTTTAATTGTTTTACAATATTGTTCTCTTGTAATTTTTGCACGTTTATCTTTTAAATTGCTCTTTTAAATTATTCTTTTAATTGACACTTTTAATATATTGCTGTTTTAATGTTTAGCACCTTACATGATTTTAGCTGTTCTACGCCCGCCATGTTCATGGGCTGTTGCCATGTCTGATGTGTATTTTATGTAATTTATGTTTCTACTGTTCTCTGGATATTTTTTTTTGATTTTAATAAACATTTACCCGTATGCCCTAAATAAGGGCGGGTCGGGGTAAATTCTTCCATTATGTTTGAATATAAAAGTATTGCATATAAACTGGTGCAAAACATGTCATTGTTAAGAAACTGCAGTGCGTCTAGTAATTTGGTCGAATTATTATAATATACTAATATAATGCATGATATAATTAATATTCTATATTTATATAATATATCGTCTAATTTATCCAATCATTGAATTTATATTATACCTGGACTTAATTTAACCAATTAATAAACGAACGTAAACAATTGCAAACCGGTTTCAGTCGCGTAAAAAACAATAAAGCTGTATATTATCACCTGATAATTAAGATTTTACATAGAATCATATAGTGCGTCTAATAATTTGGCCACGGACTGTAATTTTAAGGGTTTTAAATCTTATAGTTTTTGCACCCTGAAACAAAATGCACCGATAAGTCGATCGCTCAAAACATTGAGCACGACGGAGCTTACTGTATTTACTAAAGTGATTTTCGAGATTTTTTATAATTGTATCATTTCTTCTTTTTTTCCAGGCTTAGATCCTGCAGGCCCATTTTTTCAACACGCCTCGGATGAGGTGCGATTAGATAAAACTGACGCCAAATTTGTAGATATAATACATACAAATGGCGGAAGCAATATTGCTCAAGGTATTATTGTTCTCTAAAATACTTTTTAGTGCACTTTAATCACACAAAAAAATATTTTATATAAACCAAAGATCTTTTTATTAAATTTAAAAAAATGTAGTCTCTATATCGATTCTCCCACTCCCCACTTTCCCATGTTCCAAAGCTCTAGAATTATGCACAAGTATTTATCTGTTCCTAGTGATAAAACGAAATTTCGTAATTTCACAGTTTTTTTAAAGTTAAAATAGTTTCTTAAATAAAACTAAAGTATAGGCCGCAATTCAATATCTCCAATCAGCGCAATCTCTCGCTTTTCTTAAAAAGAAATTAAAAGAACCTTAAAATAGAAATGGTATCAACCGATAAACAATCCACCCTCTTTCTGATGCTTCAAAGCTCTAAAATTGTGAACAAGTGTCCGTTACAAATAATATGTCACTTTATTATCTATAAAATTTTTAATTTGAAAAAGTTATTATAATACAAATTTAAGTATGAGTTACATTTTAAATCTCCAAACCAGAAAATGGTATTAGTGTGCAATTCTGATGGTATTTAATTGTGATGAGATTAAAAAAGGATATATTTCTGCTCTGAATACCGTTTTTCTGAAAATTTATTATAATTTTTATTTTTTTTATGGTCATTATTGCTTTCTAATATTATTTGTAGTTTTGGTTTTGAACTCAGCGTGGTAAAACGGATAAACTAACTGAAGAAAAAAATGATTTAAGAAATCAAACCTGCTTTCTTAGTTCTTGTGATGTAATATGTAGCTAAAAAATAGGAAAATTTTTAAATAAAGATATTAGTAACAGCATTTTAAAATGAACTAAAACTGATAGTATAAGAATGTGTTCGTGAGACCTAAAAGTAAAAAAAATTGGACACATACCTTTTGTATAATGCTGCTGTGCAATTGAAAAAAAATAATGTAAGTACTTCATGATAGATTTCGAGAAAAGTAGCTTAACAACTATTTTTTTTCTATTACTAATGCTATGAAAGTTAAAATAGATTTTTTAAAATTGATGAAACAAGATTTATTTTTGAAGAAAAATTCAGTATATATAAATACAGTTTATCATATAAAAATGCCAAATAAATAAGAATCTCAATTTTGACTTTTCTTTTTTTTTTTNGACTTTTTTTTTTTTTTTTTTTCTTTTTTTTTTTTGCGCATACGTTGATTTTTCTTTTGCATGGCAGTATAAATCGAAAAGCAATGAAAATTTTCCTCAAGTCTTTCAAAAATGATTTTATCAACGTTTTTTCTTCTTTTTTTCTTCTTTTTTTCATTTTAGGTGTAAGTCACTAATTACTTTCTCTTTTTAAACTTTTTATTTCATTTTTAGTTGTTTTCAGTTAAAACAATTATGTTAGGAATGTAATTTATTGATGATTTTTTAGTGGTTGATATATGCGCAATATCTTTACCACCTTAAGAAATGTTAAAATATCATTGAAAAATAAGTGGTTGAAATTTCGAAAGCAAGATTCTGTAGTCACAGATATGAAAGCAAATTAGAAAAAACGCAGTAAAACACAGCGTAACAGCTAAAATTGATTTCAGTTTTAAAGATCCCTATTAAAAGAAAAATGCATAATTGGAAAAAATCTGAAAGTTTATGAAGTAATTTAAATGATTGAATTTTTTTCGCTTTTTTTTAATATTTATTATTGGTAATAAATAAAAAAATTTAAAATTTTTCAAAATTTATTATAGGCATAATTACACCTTTAATATTTTTGGTGCTATTCAGAAATAATAAAAAAAAACTTGAATAATATGAAAACATAATGAATGAAATTTAATAAAAACAATTTTAAAATTCCTTCTTTTACTATTATTTAATAGAAGAAATTATTTTTTTAATTACAAATATAGAGGGAAAAAAAGTAATGAAGGAATCAAGCGTTTACTTGTCATAATATTAAGACCTCCCTCTCAGACTTATTTCTGCCAGCAAAAAGAAATATATATTATTGTTTTCTTCTTTAGTTTAAGTATTTATTAATGCATGATAAAGTTCCTCTTTCTCGTCAAACATATATTTATTGTTTATTTTTACCAACCTCTTAAATTATTAATTTATCTCAAAATGAATATTGTATCTATATTTTTAGGATTCGGCTTGTATGAAGCTATAGGGCATGTGGATTTTTATCCCAATGGCGGAACTAGACAACCAGGTTGTGGGGATACCACCATTTTCAGTAAGTTGAAAAGTAAATCTCGTTGAATTCGTTGCGAATAAAATCTATTGTGGAGCCCGAAGGTCCACTGTTGCTTTTCGTATACTACAATACATATGATTAAATCAGATCACTCACAATATTTAAACATAAACACGCAAGCCGTTGTAGCAGAGTGGTAGGAGAATCGGAATCCGCTAAGATCCACCGAGTTCATACGATATACGTACCCTTAAAATCTATGGAATCAAAAGTCCTGTGATTGACAGCTGAGCAGCACCATGAATACGAGTATTTGTAAAAAATTTCCTTCTCCTTCAGATCTGTGTCAAAATTGTGGGAGGGGCCACACGAATGAATAGTGCTTCCATTTATTCGAAGCGCTTTAAGCTCAGACGTACCCTTGTAGAGCTCTTTTGCCAAACGAAAGGTGCAAATTCTTGACTTAATTCGCAAAGGCGTGCTCGACTTGTCGAAGTATTATACGAAACATCAAACATAAAATTGCGCACAGGATATAATTGCTAAGCCTACTATAACTGAATATTTCACTTTAATGCCTAATTCTAGATTTTGAGAGGATGCATTTATAAATTTAAATTATTGCAGTTGATAAGCAATTGTGTCGTGATTCTTAAAGAATTTTTAGGAAGTGTTTATACCTGTGTAAAGTGTGGCATTGTCAATCTAAACACGACTTATCACTGAAATCTTTTTATCACCAAGCCAGAATGTTTATCCTTTACATAGAGCTTTTAGGACCATTGTCTTTTAGATGACTAACCACCAGTAATGGGTTTCTTAAACACAGTATTTTATATATGACTTCAAAATAAATTAAATGAAACTAATAGTAATAGTTTCTATTTATATACTGGGAAGAGGGTTATACTTTGAACCAGTGTAGAGATTTATGTCCTTTAGTGAAGAATTTAATGCAACCGCAGGTACAATCTGCTCTGTTGTGAACCATCTCAAGGTTTTCAGGCCTATGCTTAGTAACTTTTGTAAATTTTCTAGTTGCTAAGTTTTTCATTTCTCATTCAGTTTGATTAGAAGGTAAAACACTACAATACTTACATTTTAGGTCAAAACTAATTTGAATAAGTAAAAAAACATCAATGCCTGTCAGATAAAATATCAATTTTTGGAGAAATATTATTTATTCTTGTTAGACCTAACAAAATCAGAAAGAGAGTGTGCTTGTTGCACCTTGCGTGCAGAGCGAGTTTCATTGGCCCATTTAGGACAAATATATTTTCCAGTGAATGTTACCATTCACAACATATAAAAAATTTTACGTTCTTAGTAAGGCTATAAATTTATGAAATATTCCAGTAAAGTATTGTTTGATTGTACGTTTATCATTCATTCGATGTAGTTTAGATTTCACAGGAAATTATCATCTAACAAAGCTAAGAACCACAACATGATTGTTGTGATCCAAAAGAAAGCATCCAAGGTCCAATGTACAATATAAGGTGTTCCAAGGAACAACATAATGCTATACCTTGCACTAATTTATTATTTTTTTTCACAGTAGTGTATAACAGTATTTGTTCATTTGTTCCCAAGTAATAAATTACTTTAAGTATTACATTCCACATAAAAAATAAAAAGTCGAAATTGGTTCAAAGTTCAGCAGTCTTCCTTAATTTTATTTTTTAAACCTTTTTTTAAGTATATGTACAGTAAGAAATATAAACACTATGCATTTATTTATAAGCTATCAACTAAATATTTAATAATCTCTATTTTATTCAGATGTCATAGACGCCAGGACATGCGCTCACACAATATCATTAAATTACTTCAAGTCCTCGATTGCTAAATGTAAATTTCCAGCTGCGAATTGCAAGAACTACAGAAATTATAATAACAAAGAATGTTATTGCAATAACTCAATCATGGATTATATGGGATTTCATGCCAAGAAAATACAAGACAATGAAAGTCATGAACTAAAGTTTTATTTATATACTACTGCGTCACCACCATATTGTCACGTAAGTATTTAATTTTTAAAGAAATAATTAGCTTCCAATTTACAGCCCAACTGAAATTCTTTGAAAGCTCAAAACTTTAATTTAAAATAAATTACATTCTATATACTTCAGGCTAGGTTCTAGTTAAGTTGTATGAAAAAAAGACATATATCGTTTATTTTTCATTTTATACTTGGAATGTGCATATCCTCTTAGTTAATTATCTCCAACAATTACTATATTCAAAATAATATTAACAGAATATATTCGAATAATATTCGAAATAATACTTACGGATTCATGGATATCCTGTTGAATTCGACAGTTTTCTGCAACTTTGCGTTTCAACATGTTCGACAATCTAATCTAAGAAACACACAAACGATCCATGCAGATTACATTTTACAGACGTTTCCAGAAATGCCATCACTTATGTAAAATCTATCGGAGATAATTTTTGTAAAAAAGTGACTACATGCTTTAAAATACATTTTTGTAAGGAAATAGACTTGTAATACATGAAATTATTATTTAAAACTCTTACATTGTAAAACGGAATTGAGCAAAAATGTGTCAAAATAGCTCCGAAACAAATAATAATCGACTCTTAAAATTCCATGTATTTAAAGTTGAAACATAGAGGAATTTTAAAATTAAAAAAAGAAATCTCGATTAAAATATTTGAAAAAAGGTTTATAATCATTTGATCTCCATTTTTTGATGAGTTTTATGTCCATTTAATGAACATTTTTCAATAGTTCTTCAATTTACCTATACAAAGATAAACAATCTCTTCTATTTTCTTCATAAATAAACACTGAATTTCAAAAATAATGATCTTAATATCAGACCTTTTACCTTATTACATTCGTATCTTTCCAATGGTTAAATGAAATGAATTAACACAACTGGTTAATTATCCTATCAACCAGTTATGATAATTCATTCCTACTTAGAAATCTTACTTAATTTACATAAACTATATCGTCTTTTCCCAATTCTTTTCAAAAACTCTAAAAAATATTATTTATAATGGACTGGCTAATTTAGAGATTTTTTCTATTATAATATTGTAAAACTGAACTGAGCTATATGAGAAATTAAGTACCTCGCTTACCCGAAATCTCAAATTGAGGAGCTAAGCTCAAAACGTACTATGTTAAAAAAAAAAATTTGTACACATAGGCACAAAAATACTTTTTAACAGTGCGCTATTTCTGAAATTTTAAACATTAATTTATTTTGCTTTATTTGTCACTTAATTTTACAACTTACATTTAGGCCTAAAAGTGCTAACGCCCAAAAATACTATTACGCCAAAAAATACATTAAACACAAAATTCTTTTGCAAATTTCATTACTTTGTTTAAATTTTGAATTTTGAAGCTTTTAATTCGTACTTTACAATTTTTTAGAATACCACTGAATGCTTTATTCCAGAAAAGGAAACTGAAAGACAAGGATTTGTTTTAGTCATGATTGAAGCCTTCTTATCACTGACTATTTCAAGTATTCAAAAACTAACAAATATTTTATCCAAGATCGGAAGTTTCTTCTATTCAGCTTTTCAAATTTTTCAAATTTTTACTTAAATAAATATGTATTTAAAATTATTGTTTATTATTTATTTTTATCTGACGCTTACTCGTTTATCACAAATTAAATCTTGTTGATACAAACATTTAACTCAAGTTCAATTAACTAAAAAATAATAATTTTTAAATTATATGCTTCATTATTCAAATTCAAAGTTTGTTTTTTATTTGATAAGTTATTTTGAGTTTATTCATTCAGTTTCAATGCAAATATTTTGAGATTTAAAACTGGAAAATAATGAAATATACATTAATATAAGCATTAAATCATGCAATCGTATATCACTGCATAGTATTTCTGCGAATAAATGAATCACGTTATATCTTTTTGTTTCTTTATTTGCATAGTTTCAAAAACTGTATTATTGTAAAAAAATAAAAAAATTATTTTTTAGGATCTTATTTAATTTTTAAAATGAAATTTTTCAGAAAAAAACCCATTAATACTCTAATAACAAATATTAAACACTTCCATTAATAAATTCCACAATTATCTATACATATACTTCTCTTACACAGCGACAAAAAAAGCCTCATTACAACTCCCCGAATGGCAACGCTAGAAAATCGACCAATGATTGCCGCTAAAAATGTCACATGCCAAATCTAGCTGAGGTGACTCAACAAATATAGCTTTTAAAAACGGAAACTGAAATAACCAGAGAGAGCATTCTCACCAAATGTGATCTCTTCCGAAATTCACCCTATCAGCTGCGGCAATTTCATACTATTAAGCTAGACAGAAGTGAGTAGTCTTTGTCGATAGATCTCTATTTTATTATTTCTTCGAAAGCGCTTTCTTTCACAAATTTATGTATTAAGAATTTATTTGACAATTTTTGATTTATATCACGAATATTTATTTGTTTTATTATTGTTATTAGTTATTCATTGAAAAATGAGTCTCAGTCCTGCTGTTACGCTTTAAGATTTTATACTATAGCACATTTCTAAGAGGTTTAACGAATTACATGTCATTTATTTGAATTCAAATTTATTTTAATGACTTAGTATTTACTAAAAAGATGTAATTTTTTTCCTTTTTTTAAAGTTGTTATATGGATTTGAATGATTGTTTTGAATTCTTAGAATTTTGTGCATTTGCAATGCACCTAAGTTAGTAGAGAGCGAAGCGAGCTTGATTTGCGAAGCAAACCATATAAGATTGCGTAGCAATTTTCGGGGGTTGGCGAGCGTTAGCGTGCAGGAGGCGCAGCCCACTAGTAAATTTTTATATTTCGCAGCCGAAGAACCAACTTTAAAGATATAAGATTGCTACAAATTTTCATATGAAACAAAACAAAAAGCTTTCAATATAATGAGTATAGTTATTTGATTTTTAACAATTAATTATTAGAATTAAGAACTATATTTATAAATTATTTGTAATTATCAACAACGTTAAATGCAGTTGGAAAAAACATTCTTTATCTCGAAAATATTGAAGAAAGTTTCTCTCTCGTATTAAAGTTCTGAGCATAATATAATAAATAATCAATGGGATGGCATCATACCATTGTTTTCTCGTAATAAATAATGAAGCTCACACAAATAAGTAAAATGGACTGTAATAGATTTTATATTTGATCTCATGTTAATTAATAGTCAATATTTCCTGCTCTCACAACATTGTTACTCTCACAATGCGACCCTTCGTCACATTTCATCCTTGAATACTCACAATACTCGCCATATGAGGGCACTACTGAAATAGGGCTTTCCCTTAGATACAGAACAGTATCCATGAGTTATAGATGGGTCTGGCGAACCTGGAAAATAGTTAAACAACATCTCTTGCAACAAAAAAAGAAAGAAACGAACAATTAAAATAAAATAAAATTCTTGCAGCATTTTTTTTTTTTTTTTTTGAAACAGGGTTTAAAATTTTTCTCCCAATGTCTCTGGTTTCATTTCAAAAAATTTCCGATAGAAGGAGCTAAAATATTATATAACTCTTTTTTGCTTTGCCTTTTGATTCAAAGAAGTTTCGTGTTCAATTAACGATACATTGTTCAGGCAAATGGTGGACATTTTGAAAATGTATTAAGATTTTCTTTAATCGATAGATTTTGAAAAGCCTATGGTGTGATTTTCAAATGTTTTTTCTTTAACTTGTAGTTTTACTACTTGCGGTGTTTTACTACAGTGGTATTACTATAGTTTTACTACAGTGGTATTAAAAACTGCATAATGAAGCAGAAAAAATTATGCTCTGTCATATGGATTTGTCATATGGATTTGTCGTAAGAATTATTTTTTCCTCCATTCTCCTGTTATAAGTTTTTAATAGGAATCAGATTTAGGTCATATAACTGTGTTATCATTTAATCATAATTATATATGAATGCACTATATGGATATGTCGATTTATATCAAATGTGAATCAAGTGCAAAATAATCATAAACCTATGCAACATCATTATTATTATCAATTAATTTGTTTTTACTATTTCAATGCCCAATAGTTCAATATTCACTCAGTTTTTCTACAAATTTGTAAAATCAAGTCATCCTACACTATTCAATTAAAAGCATACGTTTTCTCTTCCGATTTCAATAAATTTATTACTTCTTACACAATAAACTATTCAAAAAACAAAACATGGGTGCAAACCTAACAATTTCTTTTAGAAATATTTTTGAGATAGCTTTAACACGTTTGTTCTTACTTAAACTAAATATTATTCAAAGCATTTTGACTTCGAATGGTAAAATCTAGTCTTTGTGTGTTATCGGTGAAGTATTTCATGAGACAGAAATATTCAAAACACAACATATGTGTTTTTCTTAACTAGAATAGGTAAAATTTCTTTCAGCGAAACAATTTCTTGATAGATAACGACTTTCTACTCAATTTTTTTCATATTCTTGAATCTGGTATTAAGTTGAAAAGGAAATTTACTATTATTAAGCTTAGAGCCGAGATGGCTCAGGGGATAGAGGGTTTGTCTTCTAATGAGACGAACCGGGTTCGAATCCCAAGCAATAGTTGGTTGATACGAATTTCGTTGGCTTGCAACGACCACAGTGCTGTCGTAAAATATCCTCCGTGGAAGACGGATCATAGATTAGAGTCCCCTTACCGTCAGGCTAACCATGGGAGGTTCTCGTAGTATTTCTCTCCATGTAACGCAAATGCGGGTTAGCTCCCTCAAAAAGTCCTCCACGAGGGCAAATTTATCCCAATAATCGATCCAGGAGTTCCCCTGTCTTCTGAATTGGGTTCACAATTACAAGGCTATGGAGTTGAATATTAGTAGTCGTAAACCCATAAAATTTAGTCGGCTGTTCAACGACAGTTTTAAAATAAAATAAAATAAAATTATTAAGTTTAGAGAGAAAATAGATGAATCCGCTCGCCCTCCATTATATCATTAAATAATCCTGAGGAAAAAAATATTCGTTTTTAAACGTGAATAAAAAAAATTCAAAAAATGAAGGAGAATGTGATCGTTGTTTAATATTCTTTTCAACATAAATATCATTAAAAAGATTAAAAACGTTTTCAACTGACAAGGAAAGCCTTCATAGAATCAAGTTGTAAGAAGTATTTTTCTTTAATAAAGTCTAACCTTATGCTAAACCTTGTTGAATTAGATAGTAATGAAGAATTATTTGGCGCAATTTTGTCTTCTAAAACGTCTAAAAAATAAAAGTTCGATTAATATGAGTGATAGTGACTAGACACATTATATGGTATAATGTTGAAAAACAATACATTTCAACAATCAAAAATGCCTAACTTTGATTCAAAAAATCATATTATCAAAAAGTGGTTCCTTATGAAGAGATTCATATTAATTAGGTGTATGCAATTTTTCCTTTTAAGACACTGTACAAATATATAGAGTGCCCCAAAATATAGAAATATTAAATTTTCATGTAAATACACCGTGTCTAATGTTCTTATACCTGTGTCTAAATGTTCATGCTTGAAATATTTTCAAAGGATGCATTAAATGATACCAAACTCAAGCCCTAACTTCAACCCTAGAGGTTAGTTTCACAGTTAGATTTTTGGTACAACACGTATTTTTCGAGAGATTTGATCGTATCCATGCTTTTTTGACATCCTGCTTATTTTAGAAACTGAATGGATAAGTTAAAGTGTTAGAATCTTTTCAGTAAACATTTGAGATACATTAATCTCTTTAGAAAAAAATAAAATGTACAAAAGTGTGCTATCCGACCGTACTTAACTTAATATAACAATTTTATGAAGCCTTATTGAATATATTTAGAATATTTGATAGATTTTGCAAAACCTTACTGTTTCTCTTGTCGCAAATCTTCGCGCAATATGACTTTCATAGCGCATGCGCGAAAATTTTCCTAGAAATTGCAATATCGTTAAAGAGTGAAAAGATCAACGTTATAGTTAACATAAGACAAATACTGTGCAAAATTTCTCAATAATTTGGATCTCTATTTCCTAATATATTCTTTTATTTTACGTTTTATTTTTTATTATTGTCGTTTTTCTCTGTTGCCTCATCAAATACCTCAGAATAATCAATCATGATTAACCAGTACTAAAACTAAATCTAACAAACTTACTTTTGAAAAAAGAAACACGTTTGTTATTTTAGGATAAATTTTCGCAATTCATAAACAAAAAATATTCGCCGCGTCAGAACAATTTCTTCAATTAATTTTAATACTATTTAAATTTATACATAGATACCGAAGAAATGTTTAAGAAAAAAATTTACAGGCACTCTTTCAAAATTCAAATATAACATTCAAATTTTATTGCTTTAAGCATGACTTTGATAAAAGATCAATCATTCGAAATGATGAATTAACGATAAAAAAGATTTTTCCCTTAGAATATATATCAGTTCATATGCTAAAATACTAAACTGCATTCCCGTAAAGTTTCAAAAAATTCTTTTAATTTACTACAAGTTCAGAAATATCTTTTATTTATGAGGGAAATATCTAACATAGAATAACTGCCTCTAAACTAAATTCATAATAATACTTTGTACGAAATAGTTGCAGATTACTATATAGCGTCAAACTCACTCGCCGTTTCAAAAAAAATGAGATGGAATGTTACAATAAGAATTTTAAGTTTATTTGCGTCGGTTATACCTCCATTAACTTCTAGACTAAGTATAGAGGGTAAGCAAGTGTTTCTTATTTACGAAATGTTTCAAGAATATAAAATGCTTCATATTTGGAAAAATTTTGAAAGTATATGAAATCTTTAATTGATATTATGTTAATAATATTTAGTCTGTGTTATGCAGAATTTCAATGTTCTTAAATTTTGTTGAAACACAAAATTTTAAATACGATATACCGTGCAAAGGAAACAGTCCCTAAAGTTTCGTGGTACGTTGACTTTCAAAAGTTTAGCTCAGAAATTGACTCAAACTTAGTTGAAACTTTCAAAGAGAAATATAATCCTTTCCAGCTCTCAGGAAAATAGTTCAAACCTACAGTCTAATTTGACTTGGGCTAAATGTTAATTCTTCAATATTACTTAATAATTAAGAAATTCTTCAACTTTATCAAACATTGATAACCGTATAGTGTGCGTTTTTTAATTCAATTAAGTGAAAGCAACTCATGAATTTTTTAGGCAGACAACAGTCCAGTTTTGCAAGATCAAAACCCAAGACAGGACATAATTATTTTCTTCTTTATCAACTTTTTTTCACTGCCAATTACACTAATGCGAGAATTAGCTGACTGTTTACCATTCTATTTGGATGCCTGGTATACTATTATCTTGAATTTGATTCAACGAAAGATCGTACTACCATATTAAAGCTTGAGATTGACGCCAGATTAAAAAAAGAACTCTAAAAATCATTTTAAATTTCACAAATAATGGCAGGTATCAAATGTAATGAAAGGTGGATATAGTTGTAACATCAGGAATTATAAGTGGAATAAAATAGCTAATAAGTTATGAATGATATAACTAGATAGCCATCAGTTAGTTTAGATTTTGAAGACACTAGACTTTTGTGACTTCATTACTGATTTCACTGTGAACTTTAATTCATTGATTAATCAATGTAAGTTGAACAGTGTAAAATTTTAAAAACGGCATAGTTGCATAATCCTATTACATACATACCAAATATCTGATACATCGATCCCCTTTTACATACTCTAAATAAGTTTCTAACAAAATTCAATTATTTTAAAATCTCAACAATTTTATGCTTTGAAACAACTTTGGCGAATCCAAAAGCAATGGCATTAATTTTCTACGACACATTTAGTTAATAAATCTACCTTTCAGCGAGACCAGTTTTTTTTCGAAAACATGCTTAAGTGGGCTAAAACACTGTATTTATTTATTGGAAATAAAATTATAATTTTCAGTTATTTCTCTCTTGTCTTTTCTTTTTAAAGAACTAGTTTAAAGAAATATTAAAATGATGTAACCTTTAAATTTTAAAACATTTATAAATATTTTGATGTTTTTTAATTTTATGCAAAGTTTGGACAATACTGCGTGATAAGAAAAGAAAAACAATAGAAATCGAAAAAAAGTTATATACTTGCACTTTAATTTAAGAGTCTTTATTACGAATGGCTTATAAATCAAGTGAATGATGTCCAATGAAAATCCCAAATCCTTACCCTACACGGCGCCAAGTCTTCATAAAATTTAATTTTACGGTTAAGAATAAATCTATTGAAAGAAAATGTAGTTTTGAAGTGATAGAATAAATTTATTCAATAATTTATATTTTTTGCACGGGGAAAATTATTTCGTTTTGAACAGTATGGCCGAGAAAACAAATTATCGTGTATCATAATTAAAGTTGAGTCAAATATTGGCTAAATTGCTATTTAACCAAAATTTTTCTTCAATTAATGAGTTTTTGCGGCACAAAGCAACCTAATTACGCTGAAGTTAAACATCATAACTGCAGTTGGCTTATACAATTCAACCTAGGAATTTTCAATAATGTAAAACTGTTATGTTAGAGTTGCCTAAAACGTACCTTTCTTTCACATTTAAATTTCTGTCAGTCAAAAATCACTAACAATTACATTTGAAATATTTTAATATTGAAATACAGTTATTCAGTTTCTTATATTTTTTGGTGATGATAATTTACGCTATAAGTACAGAAAATTAATTATTTTCGCGATATTTAGAAAATCAGTTGCCTACTTCGTACCACCTGTTCCCTAAATCGTACAAATCTCAATTATTGATTATTAAGTGAATAGGTAGAACATGTATAACCCAAAAACAATTGATTAAAATCATAATAAGTTATATATTAAAATTTTTGACTGTTACAAGTATAGTAACTGCAATAATAATCCTTTAAAATGTTACTGGACCATGATGCTACATTTTGCGAAATTCAAGCAGGTCTTAATTGCTGCTTATTTAGATTACATCATTTAGGGATCTATAGCCAACTTTCTTCTCATTAGGTTATAGAAAAGGGGAAATTGTTCGATTAAAGCCTTCAACATTGAAGTTACAGCCTAATTAAATCACATTACTAACCAATAATTCCTGGTGCATTATTTAGCTAACCAAAGGGCTCATACTTGCGATGTTTTTCATCACTTTTTTCACCCAATGAATAAGGAAAATTAATCTGTTAAGGATATTAAAACATTGGATTTATTGAAATAGTTTCGCTTCTTTCCATTTGATTTACAGATTGATTGGCGTTTTCGTCTGTCAAAAAATCAGTTAAATTAAAGAAAAGCGAACCAGGATAGTTTAGTCTTTTTTTGCAAAGTACTCAATTACCGTAGTCTTATTATAAGCCTCATTTACGAGATTAGAAATCACGTATTAAATGCAAGCTAGTCCAGCAGAAATAGTTCCCAGGAAACCATTGCATAAATGCATGTGAAAAAAATAATTTCAAAAATTCCATAGTGTATTTTTTCCTATGTTGTTTCTGTTTTGTTATTATGGTCTTCCTATGTTGTTTCTATTATCAAAATATGAAATCATACAAAGTTTTAGTTTACTGATATTTTAACCCCCACTTATCGTGATTTACTGATTTAGTCAATAAGTCATATCATTTTCATACACACTAAAATCAGGACAAAGAATGTTTTTAAATCAAAAACAGTCTTTATACAGAGAAGACCTAAATATAGTAAGTAGTAACTAACAAACTTGATACTAATCTAGATAGTATATTTTGCATTTAATTAAATAAAATTTTGTTACAATCATCCTTAACTTAATTCAGTATTTATTTTTCAATTTAGATTTTTTTCGGGGTTAAATCTTGCAATAAATGACCTATCTTCAGAGACTTCTGTATCGTTTTTTTAAGGGAAAGTTATTTTGGCGAGTTTTAAATTTGGGGAACTAGTACTTTGTGAATTGTTTCTCTTTCCACATTTTGACTCATTTCATATGTGGGAGAAAGCATAACTGCTAAGTACTCAGAATATGTTTAATATTTTTCTTTAGTGTTTAAAGTGGTATTTAGAAAGCAATATTAGTTCAGTAGTTGTAGTTTTCTATTTGCGTCAGACTAGAACTACACGATGGGCTTTTGGCGACGGTGTGGAAAACATCCCTGAGAATGATCCGAAGACATACCATCGCAATTTTGTTCTTCTGCAAAGGTGAGGGCTCCTCCACTTTGGTAGCCCGATGACCTGCACGCGAAGTCGGGCACTTTACTTAAATCTTTGGTCCCTGCGTAGGCTGATTAAAATGGTCACCCACCTGCTTACTGACACTAATCCTTGACTTCGGTTTTCAGCTGGGAATCTGATTTACGATCAGTCGACTGAAGAGCCAATATGATTTCATGTTTTTTTTAACTAGCTAGCACCTGGACCATCTAACCATCAGTTATTTATATGTATGATATGATAAAAATAATCTTCTTCAATCACATTTATTTGACAAAACCTAAGCACCTTGACATTACCAGAAAAAATCATCCTGCAACTACGAAAAGGTTGGCAGTTACAGTATAAATGAAAAAGGAAAAATATATTATTTATAAGGATATTGTCTATTTTCGTTTATAATAGAAAACTTTTTTAACACTTGCGAGGGTCAAAGCATGATCTACAGAGATAAAAATAGATAATAATATTTCAGTAATTATAACAACATGACAGCAGTCCACTAGGTACTTTCGAAAAACGTTTGTTTTAACGGATTTTAGAGATCAACGTACTTCAATGGTCAAACGTTTGTTCAATTGCTTTCAACAATTGGGTATAATATAAAAAAAAACACAACTACTTCCACTTAGTAGGAATAACATTTACCATGACGCAATGCTAAATTCTATGCCACTATCCACATAAATCAATTATTAATCAAAAATCGAATATCAATTACTTTTCTTTATAATGCAATAAAATCTGGCGAGCAGCTATTTAAACGATCAAACACTTCGTTTGTTTATTTGTGGCTCGAAGTTAGGCTCGCAGAAAATGCCGTTCATGGGTTAAATTTAGTAGGATTAACACAACCTGTGACGTAGGCTATTGTATACCCAATTGCTTTTTGATCTCAGCCATTTTAAATTCCACTATCTTTTTCTTTCATAACTCCAACGTTTCGTGCGATTTAGAAACTATTGCCGTAACTTCTTAAATATCAGGTATCTAACTATAACTAGAGAAAAAATCATGAGTTTCTCCCATAAACTTATCTGAAGATAAGTATTAATATAAACTTATCTTCGGTTGTCTGATGTTGACAACGGCGGGAAAGTACCTGACATTTCTACATTACTACAACATGGCATAGATGTAGTGACAAACCATTAACCATGAAATTGTCCAAAGATGGATGTACTCTCACTATCAATTTAGTTACCACAAAGAAATGTTTTGCAACAGTATAGCTTTAGGTAAAATAAACTTATCTTATTTATGATACAATATTTTTTGTTATTTAAGAAAGAAGAAATACTGAAGCGTACTTGGATGCAATATTTTTCTATTCTCAAAAATAATGTGTTTAATCTTTGTACTAACTTTACTTGCCTTACTTTTTTTTTTATTTACAATTTCTTCCCTTCGAAAATACCAGCCAATCTTTGTAATATTCTCAAAATATTTGGAGTCAAATAGCACATATATTGTGAGGAAAATTGATATATATTACATTTTTTTTTCTGTTTATTTTGCATTGATAATAAATTTTTCGAAAGACTCGATAAGTTCAACTACTGATCTATAAAAGCATTCGCACGAAAAGCAATGGTAATTAATTTCTAAATTGAAGTTTTGTCACTTTTTATTAAATATTTGATTATTTCTTTTCCTCACAGTACATCAAACTTTTGTGTTCTGCAGGATGGCTTACATGGTAAAGTTCAATAAAAGTTAAACAATTAATAATTCTCGACCTAATTATTGCAAGGTAATTTTGTTTTTATCCCACCGCGCCTTCTGTACACTTTTCCGTACACTTTTTTGATAGCAAGTTTCTCAGTTTTATAGTTCCCATGCAGCAAGACAAGATTTAACGTAAAGGTGAACATCCAAAAAAGCTGCGGTAATGCACTGTTAGAATTTTCATTCTAAAATTATGGTAAAATAACAGGCAGCAGTCTGTCCATCCAATTAACCGTAAAGTTTACGGCAGGAAAAGAGCATTTTTTGCCTTTACGGTATTCAAACCGTTTACAACTAGTAGGGCTAAAAAACCATGAATGCAAAACTGAGCGATTTTTAACCATTTACAAGTAGCATGGTTTCAAAATCGTGGAAAAGAAAATTTACTGCACGTTGGAAATAGTTTAGCAGTTTTATGGGGCTGCCATCTATGCGTGAAAGATAGTATCGTATTCTAATGGCCTAGATTGAAAAATTGGGAAGTGCAGGAAACTCTTTACGTGTTAAAGGGAATGGAATAGTATAGTGTCTACTCTGGAACTCGAAC
Source organism: Parasteatoda tepidariorum (assembly GCF_043381705.1). NCBI lineage: Eukaryota > Metazoa > Arthropoda > Arachnida > Araneae > Theridiidae > Parasteatoda > Parasteatoda tepidariorum. Next base: position 44,613,256 of record NC_092209.1, on the reverse strand, counting down.
CTCCGCTAAGTGGCTTCACTAGGTAGGGTCTAGTTGGTGCGATAAAATTCTGGTTGCTTAGCAATATTAGGTGAAAGTAGTTAACAATCTGCTTTTCTCACGGTTAATAGATTGAATTTAAGTAATTTGTCATTTAACAATTTTTTCGGAAGAATTTCTAGCAGTGAGCATGTCATAATTTTTAAATTTACATAGATGAAAAATAATCTCTATCTAAGAAGAATTTTTTTCTCTATTTTTACTTCAAGTACTGATTTCAAATTTTATTGCTTTTTTTAAAAAAAACTATCATTGAAATTAAGAAAAGCCAGTGACTTAAGAAGTAAAATTCCTGTTTCGATAGAAAAATCTTTATGCTAAAAGTTTTATGAGAATAATTGTGCTATATTTATCATGATATATGCATCTTTTGAATAAATAGAAAAGACCGATTCCAATTACGGTTAAAATGTATTTTTCTTTTAAATTTTATTTTAATTACTTATTTCAGATTTTATATCTCATTTTACATAATCATTAAAATGAAAAGAAACAGAAGGCAGCAACCTAGGAGACAAAGTATGAGTATCGTATCGCTATTCATTATGTTAAAACCTAATTTTTATGTTGCATTTGTAATGATTTATGCATATTTTTAATATGAAAAAACTCTCCAGCTATAGTGAAATAAATATATTTCCATTAAATTTTGATTAATACTTTATTTTCCTTAATTTTATATCACTTTTTTTTAATTATTATTATATAAAATGAAGAGAAATAGAAGTCAGTGACTTTATAAAATATAAATATAGATATAAAATTATTTATTTAATTTTCAGTATAAACAGCAGATAATCCTAAACAAACCTTTCTTGTCTTATCATTGACAAAAGTAAGTTTTAATCTCGAATCTTATCAATTTTTGATACAATAGAAAGTGTCAAATACATCAAATACAAAATCATAATATATATTAGATTTCATTATGTTATAAGCTACTGTTTCCTTTAGTGATCCCAACATGTTAAAATTTCTCTTCTTTTATTTATTCATTGTATATCATGCACCTGTGTATGAAGCAGCTAGATACAGAGGGTAAGTATGTATTTTCCTTTTCAGTGTGAACTATTAACATTAAATACAACTTCTCTTTAAATAATAAAGGTAAATTTTATAATTATTTTGAATTTCAGTACAATTAAAACTTTTCATCGAAAAAAGAGCTCTATAGTAAAATTAACATTAATCGAATCATGAATTTTAAATGTTGGCGTATTTTTTTTTCTGTTACTACATTTAAGTTACGTAAAGTAAAGAAATCTAAATTCTAGTCTGATTTTATAAATAATAATTTAAAAACCTAATATTAGCTATTTTAATATCTATTTATTTAAAATAATTTGCTAAAAAAATATTTATTTTATAGGAATAATCTGAATGATTATTATGTACTGCGCACAAAAAAACAGTGGAGGTCATACAAAATGAAAATCTCAACTGATTAGGATTTCAAAAATTTATATCTTATAAGAACTTATAATTTTGTTAGTTTTCAAATAAATGTAACAATTTTACAAATACATCAATCCTCTACGCAAAGCAAAAGCTCGCTTTTATAGAATTGCATTGAAATTCATTTTAACAAAAAAGTATAAAAATATAGAGGTAGTTCTTAATTCTTTTATCAAGCATTTACAACTTTAAAAAAAAAACAGTTCGATTAAATATTAAAACAAGAAAAAAAAATATTTTTATGGCTATACTTAATGTATATTTTAAAAATAAAATTGAAAACTAATATTAAATACGTGCATATAATTCTACTACCAAGTAACAAATTTGCTTCAAACTATAATTCCTTTATCGGAAAATTGCCCATGCACAATTTTTGTAAATTTGCTTCCTCGCCCCCCCTCCCCCCCCCCAAGTAAAAAACATATTAAGCATTATTCTGAGCGTATCTAATGATTTTTGTATAATTGCAATTTTGATAATTTTGCTTTTATCTTATATTAAATTGTACCTATCTTATAATTTTTTTTATTATATTTTTTTAAAAATTCCCTTTATCCACATTTTCCTTTATCTACAGTATTTATGAAATGTATCCTACATATGCTTATATATTTTTCAATCAGAATACAAAACAGCAAAATTTATCTCTTATTCTCGCATTTGTGTTATTTTGTGAAAGAAAACTTTGTAAAACATTGCCAAAATCTAATTTTTCATTCTGACATGGTAAATGATACATGTGTCATTTTTAATTGAAGACTAATTTGTATTCTGTGTTTATTATTGTATTGTATTATTGTATTGTATTATTGTATTGTATTATTGTATTGTATTATTGTATTGTACTATTGTATTGTACTATTGTATTGTAGTATTGTATTGTATTATTGTATTGTATTATTGTATTGTATTATTGTATTGTATTATATGTATTATATGTTAATGTATTGTATTGTACCAATTATATTAATGTATTCTATCAATTTGAGTAAGGTAGGATTATAATGTGTTTAACAAGCTGCAAAAAAGTAAAAAGGAACAATATAGTTTTAAATTGGCATGCAACATGCTACGTTACTTATTTTCGATAGAAATTATTAAGAGCAAGTATTTGGTGTGTATTTGGTGCTTTTTGTTTTATAGAACAAAAAATTGGCAGTTTGTGGAAATTTATTTAAAAGCCATTAAGAATCTAAGTTAGCTTTTGAGCGGTCATGAGATTACACAATCTTATTTTTAATTTAATAGTAAAGTTTTCTTTATATAGTTGTATATATATACATATCTGTACATAAAATATATTTATATAACTGCAAGATTATTTAAGTACATAAAATTATTATATAAGGGAAAATAAATGCTAAATGAAATTTTCATAAACAATTTTAATAAATAAATATTTTCAAAATTAACTTAAAAAATAAGGGTTAATGTTAAATTTTTTTATTAAACATTATAGCAAATTACTTAACAGGAAATGAAATTTACTGATTCAAATACTTTGTAAAAGATAGTATAAGTGGCATTTTAAAAAAGTGCAATATTTAATTAAAAAATATTTTAGAAGCTACTTTTAATGATGGAGAATAGGTTTTAAACTAATTCCTGCAGTTTCTACATTACCTAGATTTTATGCTTCCCAATTTAACAAAATATAACTTAAGATTGATTCTTTAGAAAGTATGACATTTAGGGTGGATAAAACGAACATGCTTTTTTTTAAATACCAATTAATAAAAAAAAATATTCTAAATGCTATTTACTGTCATGAAGCGCTGTCATGCGCACACTTTACGTATATTTAATGAAGTAATTGATTTTTATGTTTATTGAGGCTAAGAAATATGTTACTATCATCTCTTCTACCCTTTTTTTATTATTAATTTTTGATAACTTCTTTAAAATCTAAATCCTTAGCAATTTACTAAAATAATATTACACAAAAATAATCTTTTTTAATTGTTTGTCAAAACAGCATTAAAAAAAATTGATTTACTTTCTAAAAGAGCATAAAAAGCTTAATTTAGGTAATTAAATAGTATAAATTAATAATAGCTTAATTAAATAGTATAACACAAAAATAATGGGGAAAATTCAAAGTTTTGAGCTATACCGGCTTTCAAATAACAGTAAAACACAAATACAATTAAAACTTATGGTTCTCAAAAATTTAAAAAAATTTCAGAATCATGCACGATTTGTACGTTTGTTATTTCAGTTACCGATAAGTTTAAATTATTTAAGTTAATCGCAACATGTTTCAAATGCGTAACTATAAGCAAGATAAATAAATACTTGTCTTAAGAAAGCTTCAAAAATGCTAATTCACTAACATCACCCCACGTTCATTTTTCCTGCTCATACCTGTTATAACTTATGAAAAATTTATTATAAAAGATTTGAACTATTCCCAAGGTAGCTTGTTTACAATTGTATATGATGTGTGCATTTATATATATAATACATATATATATATAATATATATAATACCTAGAGGAATGCTTGGAAATTTTTCAAAATAGGGTGGGAAAGAAATGCTCCGTCCATTGTGGGCTGTGGTACTATTGATGATGAGGATAATAACAGAACGATACTTAAACTGAAACGTCTNCTTATATTAATATATATATGTATATATAAATGCATAGGAAAGAGATATTCAATTAAATATTGAATTGAACAATCGGTTTGACATTTACTCCATCAATGCAATTACGTAACATTCTCCATAGTAACATATCATATCCAGGTGTATTTTATTGCCATAAAATATATATCACGGTGAGGCATTGCTGTTCCAGATTTGAAATGAAACAAAAAATTGTAATGTCCTTGACATATATCAACAATTTTCCACCCTTTTGCTAAAATAATAGCGACTGTTAAAAAATTCTATTGAATGTTTTTTTTTCTCTTTGAATATTTATTTATCATTATTTGTCTAAGTATTTTTTGTCCTTGATAATTGTTAGAATTCATATTCTTCCGTTAATTAACATTTGAACACATTCAATTTTCATTTCTTTCAGCGACTAAGAGAAAACAGGCATTAAACTTATTTTAATTTATTTTGGGCTACAATCTTGCATGCATATTGTTAACTTGTTGTTGCTGGCGTAGTCAACGACGTATCTAAATATTTAATATTTTGTTTTGATAGATATAAAGTTTTTAAAATAACTCCTGAATCAAAAGATCACATAGAATTTCTTCAAAAAATACGGAAACATTATTCGGTAAGTTTCAAAACTATATTTCTTATATTTTGAAATTATGATAAACTACTATATACCCAGATAAGAGACTCCTGATTTATCATAGAAAATTGAACAACCAATATTTTAAAATACAAAATTTAAATCATTCTAAAAATGCTTTCAATTGAAAGTTTTTCAATAGTTGTTTTTTACGTAACCTTAATATGCCATGCACTGTTCTCTATTTTTCATAATACAATATAAAATAAGTTTCAAAGAAAATTACCGAATTTTTATTATACTCTTCGTTTTGTATTCATAAGCTAAGCAAAACGTACAGTGCGGGGAAAAAAGCGAACCGCCAGGAGTAACTTTTGATCTAATGATCGGATCTTTACATTCTACGACTCAATCTTAAAGTGAGATAACATTAAGTCCAAATTTTGAATTTAACATTGAGTCCAAATTTTGTATCTCCCTCATGGCCATACTATTGGAACCATATTTCCCAGATTGCAGCTATTCCCTATATTTTGGGGATCAGAAATCCAAATCCGTAGCAAAAAAGGGTATGCTTGTAGAGAGAAAGTTAAGTTATTTGTCTCATTTCAAAACTTAAAATATCGTCTGGTTAGCCCCTATAATAGGTCGTCATATTAATTAACATATTTGTCCTCACCCCTTTGAACCATTAAGAGTCCTAGAACGTGAATATCCTATCATTAGATCAAAAGTTATTCTCATTGGTCCATCTTTTTGCAAACTGTACATAATGTGTGTAACTCTAAATTTCGTTGCATGTATTAAAATCTAATACCTTCTCTAAATCTCTACCTTCATTGCATTGGATATTTAGTGCTTGAATTTCGTTACACATTTAAGTACTAAAGAGGAACTATGAGCATACTTTCAAGAAAAATATATTTTCTCTGTTAATTTCCTCTGATGAAGTTTTAATTATTTCAGAATACTAAAGTATACCAATATTAAAATATAAACCAATATTAAATTATGAACTAATATTAAAATTTAACCAATATATGAAATGAAAATGATTTATAAATAATTGCTTAAACATATAAATTCATTTCCATATTAGTAATATGCTTTTTCGCAATATTTTTCTACTGAATTAATTTTTAAAATATTTGTGTGATTAAAAAAATAATTAAATGCGAAATCAATGCATATTTAAAAAAATCATAATCAAAGCATCAATGCATATTAAAAAAATTGTTATTTAGAATTGATAATTGTTATATTCTTAAATCCAACAAGTTCAGCTTAATACTTGCTGTTTTCAAACATTTTATGTCAGTAGTTAAAAGGTCAACTAAACTTCGGCGAGAATATTTGATGACTATATAGCATTAAAAGTGTGTTATATATTTACACACACAGACACATGTGTGTGTGGATATATATACAGAAAAAATGTTCTGTTTTAACGCGATATTTTTACTTAGTGTGTTCTATTTTATTTGTTGTAAATTTTTTGTAAATTTCTTTAGTGCTCCTCACACTATTGTATTGATATACAATATTAGAAGGCACTCTTTTTTGCGGATATAATCGCTTGAGCTGATGAAAAGATTATATTTTTTACTTTCCAGATTTTTGTTATATTTTCTTTTATTCAGAATTTTTTCTGGATTTTAATTATTGTTATTATTATTTTTCTTTTTCCCTTTTTTCATTGTTCTGTAATTTTTCCATGTTATCTCTAAATTTTGATTTATATATGTAATTTGCTTTATTGTTTATTTCTTAAAAGGTTAATCTGTGGAAAGAACCGCATAATATTGGTATTCCTATTTTAACGCATATCCAACCAGAACTCCTCTCACCTCTGAAAAACGCTTTTAAAGAACATGAAATTAAATACAGCGTAGTTCATGAAGATTTACAAAGGTAAAGTAATTTTTCACAAATATTACTACTATATGTCATAGCTTAAGAAGTTAATTAGAAAAACGTGTTAAATATAATTTTAAAATATAATTTCAAAAATTTTAATTTTCTAATATTGCATGTTATAGCCATTTGTGAGTATATAACAATGTTTTATTTTTAGAAGTCTTCAAACGAAGTTATTTTGTTTATAGTATCTGAAACAATCTTCCAAAACCTGTATTTTGGTTTATTCATAATTGGGTACTTCAAAAAGAGGAAGATCACTGATACCCACACATGTGAGCTATTATGTCAGCGCCAGCTGATCGTTTATAAGAAAAATAACGTGTTAAAGTTGAACTAAGTTTCTCTATATAAGTTAGAAAGTTCATTAACTTGGAGTTAACTAAATACAACCCCGTATCGCAAATCGAATGTGTTAAAATCTAATTATTTCTAGTCTGCATCTTTTACTTAGATTTGATTTATTATTTGTTTATGTATCTTATTGTAACCGTGATATATTTTTGTCTTGTGTACCAGGCAACTTCGTTGCATAATTAGTTTGCGTATGTTCTACATGTCTTCTTGGCTGTCTTTGTTTCAACTAAGAAATATAGATTAAAAGAATTGAAATCTTTGTGAAAGAATATAGAATGTGTCACTTAAGAGAATTAATACTTGACGGGCTTGACTTACTCAAAATAGAATGGTAAGAACAGTTGCTAATGTAAGCAAATGCCACGTTTCAACAGCCAATTACGATCGCGATAACCTCACTACGTCACTTGCCGGTATCCCACTTCTTTAAAAAGTTTGGTGTAAGATCAATTGAGTTTATTAAATGTTTGTATTAATAGCTAATTAAAGAGTCAATTTTCATTTATTTTAGTCTTATTGATTATGAGAGAATGACAAACACTCCTTTAACAATTAGCCAGTCTGAAGCCTTTGATTTTGGAATATATAACCAATATGAAGAGGTAATCCATTTAATGTTTAAATCTTTTGAATTCTGAAATCATGATGATGTATGCAAATTAACCTTGTATTTACTGCTCCAAATATCCTGGTTTTTATTAGCTGTTGCCCTTCCTCTTAGTTATTTTTATTTATTGTGTATAATTGTCCTTGAGTACTTTCCGTTGACTTTAGACTTTTAAATTTATTAAAAAAATTATTTAAAATGTAAGTTGCCCTTAAAAAATTTAGTTTTTGGTTCAAACGCTTGACCATTAGTCTAAAAATTCTAATTTTTCTTCTTCATTAACAAATATCTATTTTGAGCCCTCTTTTAAATTATCGAACTGAATTGGAACTTTTAATATAATTTCCTTTTTTGTTTCATTATTTCTCGTTTTCTAGTGACTTTACATTTTAGGATTTATCGAACATGTTTAAAAGGGGAAATTATCATTAAAAAAACATATGCTTAAACATAATTTTCAGGATACCAATTTCTAACAGTCATGATTTGCAACAATGAAAGTTGAAATCTCAGCTAACAAAAACAATTGGCATCGACGTGAGTTAGTGAACTTTAAGTTACTGACATATCCATAAAACTAGTCAACAATTCTTTTGCAACAATGCGTAATGCTAATTCATACTCCCTCTTTCAAACGTTTAGAGTGTTCTTATGATAACATTGACTTACCTCGTGCTCCAAACTATCAGTGTGCCGAATAAAAGAAGATAAATAGTTTAAGAAACTTGACAAAATGACATAGAGACATTCTTTTTTATACATAAAGTGTAATAAGTGTTTAAACTGTAAAGTCAAAAATATCTAAGAAGAAAAGCACTATCTAAAAATTCGCTTTGATAATTCTATACCTACAACTTAGTAAGTGGTTGAGATACAATAATTTAAAGATAATAAACTAAAAGCTAATAGCTTGAATAGAACAAATGTAGACTTCATAATATAAATTCAACGGGAAACAAAATATTTCTTTGAAAAAAAAAAGACTCCTTAGTACTATATCGGCTTACTTTTTTAATAGAAATTAAGTAATATGCACAAAATATTTTTATCAATTTTGAATAAAGCAATAAAAACTTACGTGGATTCTGGAAACTGCGAAATCTGTGAAATCCGAAAACTGTGAAAACTGTGAAATCCGAAAAAGCTTTGAAAATTGTATTCCAAAGACAAGCAGAATTTTCACTTCAAAAAGTTCATAGAACTAGTCTTTGAATGAATGAACAGAATCAGTTTTTAAATATAAATTTTAGTCAAAGAATGAAATGAATGAAATACTTTTCGGGCATCTTATTTGGTTGATAATGGTAGGTTTTCTAAGTTTAGATAAATTTTAAAGCTTAATAACTTCCTATGTGAAACAAAAAGTCTTTTAGAAAATCGTTTTCTCTTAATTTTTACTTCATTCAGTTTCACTTCACTTCATCTTAAGTACTTAAGATTATTGTTAAAATGATTTTTTAAAATCAGGGTCATCATTTATTTTATGGTGTGGAATATTTTTAATTTGAAATATTTCGAAATGTGATTTTTATGAATATTTCATGTACTAGATTTTAATAAAAAAATAGTAATTATTGTATCTTAAAAATATCGTCTGAGTTTTGCTTTTTTAGCATCATTTAGGAAAGTGCGGCTGAACTTTTGAATTCAAATCTATGAAATTTATCAAACTCTTTACAAACGGTAATAGTTTGTTAATAAACACTTATTATTGAAAGCGACAATGAATACTTTCAGAAAAAGATAAGAGAATATTTTGAAGTAAAATTTTATTCATAAGTTTAACCAATCGCGATAGAAAATGCAATCTTCAGCTTCAATTTGGTACAGTTAAAATTTATTTTAATTTATTCTATCTACTGTCATGACCCATGATGTATTGCTTTTAAACTATGAGTTATTCAAAAAAGTAATAATGATATGATACGAAAGTAAGCGCATAACTAAACTTATCAAGAATAGCTCCTATAAATCTAACTTACATATTTTCTGTAGTTTATTTTATATATGTCTTTCATTGGTTTCAGATCAAATTTTTAATGGCTGAGTTGTCAACCAAATATCCAAAACTGGTAAAAATTGAAAGAATTGGGAAAACATACGAGAATCGCCCTATTCATTCTTTAAAAGTAAGTAAATGTCCCAAGTTGAGCAATACAGTTGATTACTTAAAGAAAGGCATAGGACGTTATTTATTCGTGTGTAAACAAATGAAGATTTAAAAGTTTAGGCTAATGCTTAGGTCAAACCTTTTTTTTCGCTTCCGTAGATACTTTTATTTGTTATTAACGAATAAAAAAATCAGTGATTGAGGGCATATAACTGAATAACATGGGAGAATAATAAAGTTATTGCTAAAAGAATTTATTTTTGGTGTAATTAAAATTTTTAAAAAAGTAACATACATGACATTGTCAAATGGTTTTAAGAAAATCACTATTATTAGTCTATTTGAAAGAATAATTATTTTCCTTATTATATTATTTCATTTTGAAAGAAAAAAGAAACTTTAAAAAGTTTTAAATAAAATTAATTTTTCTTATTTTTTGCTTCATTTTTGAACAAAAAATCGGGTGTCAATTTTACGTAATTTTGTTTAAATAGTAAGTTCTAAAAAAAGCAGTTTAAACAAATTTCAACACAATAATTTTTCTACTGTACATAAGTGACTGAATATCCATTAATAAGTGAATTTTATAATTAATCAAATACTAGAATGAATCAAAATCTACCGAAGATTTAATAAATCTTTTAAAATAAAAACGAAAGGATATAGATTGCTGCTATCTTTTTATTTCACTTCAAAATAAGTTACGAAGCTAATAAAATTTGTTCTTTTAATTTTTTAATTTTTTTTGTTTTTTAGACACATATGTACATAAATAAACTAAATTTTTATACGTTTTTTAAAAAAAATAAAGACACGGTTATAGATCTTAACTAATATTTTATTTAACTTTTACTCAAAATAATTATAGATTAGTTCAGGTGATTCCTCCAACAAAAGTGCTATCATAATTGAATGTGGTATCCATGCAAATGAATGGTCTCCTGTAGCAGTTTGTGCTTATCTAGCAGACCAGGTAAGTTATTTGATATACATATATCCATCTTCATAAATTCTGATTCTTCTGTCTGGTGAAGAGCTGTTTTACTTTGTAACATCACCGTTTTAAAATACAAACAAAAACGTCATTGTAACTAAAAACAAGCCGAAATGAGAAAAATATCATTTTTCCAAAACATCGCCACATTTATATGTCCGTTAGTCGCGATCTTTCAGGCAATGATGTTCTTGTCTTCGTTGGTGGTGCTATTACAGACAAACGATAACATGGAGTCGCTTGCTTAATAATAATTAACGTAAATAATAAATGATGAATAATGTAATTGAAGATAGTAATATGCTATTGCGTTACCAATATAAATTATCTAATTAAACATATATTCTGATGTGCAAATCAAAAACATTCTTACAGCAGTTTTTGTGGAATACATTTTATTGAATTCACTCTTTTTTTTTTTTTTTTTGGTGATTAAAAAATTGCAAAACATTTCGATCATAGTTTTTATGATTATAATATCAGTTTTCCTGTCTTTCAGTTAGTTAAAAAAAACTTTTTTTCAGGGCAATGTTTTTAGTTTATGTAGCTGTTTTTGTAACGGTAATGTTTTTATAGTGATGCCATTATTTTTCTGACTTGATGATAATGCTGATAAGGGCTGATACAAGCAATATATAATTTGCAATGTATTCTTAGCATTTTGAAAATGTTAAGACAAATAAGGTAAAAATGACACTGCAATAAACCTTGTTTAATGACTTTTAAGACAACACTTTTAATAACAAACTAAATTTTATCTAAAATTTGTTGACTATATTAACCACAATTTTTACACACACAACCTTGCAATGGGGAACAACTGAGAATTTGCATCGAACCGTACTATCCACTTCAGGGTGTTTGTTGCTTTATATGACCAGAGGCCTTTAATGTTTTTCTTGTTAAATTAAAATCTACCTGGTTTTATCTGGTAATTGATACCGACAACGTTTTATCTGATATTTAGAACCATTGTGGAACCATTGTTTCTAACTATTCTCTAGCAATTTCATGACATCAGCCAAAATTATTTCCAAATCAACAACTTTCCATGCTTTGTTATAACCTCTGTTAAGCAATAATATCAAGATATAAATTTGCGTCTTCCTAGCCTGCTCAGAATCCCTACATAAGCACCATAGAATATTTCTGGGACAAGTTATAAAAACGCTTATTAGGAGCCAGGGAACTACGTCCCAAAATTTTTTCATTGACCTGTTCGCATTCTTACTACAAGAATGCATGCGAATACCCATAACTCAGTATCAAATTCTTTTTGAAAGGAGGCTAAGGGTTTCGTTTCTAGTGCAACTGTAGAACGTGGCACCAATTCTCTGAAGTAGTTTTTCTTTCTTTCATGACATAATATTTTACCGTTAGTTCCCTATTATAAGGTATTATGACTATTATATTTCCATATTCCTCTATTATAGGGTATTATTCCGCAATTGAAGTTGATTTAAATTATAGCTTAAATCATACTCTGTAAAAAATTTCAAATCAAATTACTGTGAAAGGTACCGGCATTCAATGTGACAAACATTCATTGATGCAAATGGGACAGTATCCCATCTGCATCAAAAAGTTAAAATCAAATTTAACCAAGCTAAGATTTATTCAAATTAATTCCCAGATTACATAACCAAGTTAAATACCATAATATGGTTCAATTTGGGACCCCAATGAAATTGCAGCAAATTTTAATGACTCCATGGTTTTACGCTCTCTAAAATGTCTAAAAGCAGGGGTTATAGTTTCAATATTAATAATAGGACTGATGACAAAATAGTAAAGTTTTAAACTAAAACAATATCTGACTTAGAGATGTCAAATAATAAAAAAGATTGTGATAGATATGTTATATAAAATATAGATTATGTTTCAAAGTTTATTAATAATTTTATTTTAATTGACTATAATAATTTTCAAATGTTCCAGCTAATAGAAAACTATGGCAGACAATCTGAAATAACAAGCTTATTGGATAAATATGAATTCAACATTATTTTGGTTGCAAACCCGGATGGATATGTATATACTTGGACGAAAGTAAGATAACTATCATGTTTTAATCAAAGCACAAATTCACAGATCATTAAAGAATAAAAATAAAAACCTTGATCCAAAAGCTTAACTATATTTTCTTTTTCGTGACTAATGCCAACTCAATGGTTCAAATAACTCAGAAATTTATGGACACTGAACGTTCTGCAATGGAAATTTTTTTTTTCTTTCATAAAGACAAGTATTATCATAGTAAAAGTTGCTTACAAACTTTACATTCTGAATTACTCATTAAATATCCATTAAATCAGCTCCTTTTTAATTATATTGTAACGTTAGTAATCATATCAAATACATTTAATATCAAAAATAAAGTTTTATTGTTCCATTAACCCCTTGACATACGAAGATGTCTGGGAGACGTTTATTGTTTCTTATGCCAAAACAATAATTGACGTATCTCAGACGTCTTCTTCGTTGCGAGTTGTTGCTTACAGTGCAATCAAAGATCATTTCTATATCAAGAAACTAATAATCCTGCACAGTTTAGAATTTTAATGTTTAATGATAAGTCAAGGAGTTAAAATCTAATTTAATGTTCAAATAATTTTATAGCGCTCATTCTGCCATGCAATAGAAACATCAGCGTAAGCGACAAAATATTCAAAATTGAGATTTTTATATATTTGGCATTTCTTCATGATTACAAAAGATTTTTTTTAATTAAACTTTATTTTATCAGTTTTTTGAAATTCCATTTTTAGCGTTTTCAATAGAAAGAAAATAGTTGTCAAGACACTTTTTTGGAAATCTACCATGATGCACTCACGTTGTTTTTCAAATTGTACTGCAGTATTATTTATAGATATTAGCAAAAGTATTTTCATATAAAAATCGAAATTTTATTTTAAAAGTCAACTTATTTTTAATGAAGAAATTCTAAACCATTGATGACTATTTCTATTCAATTTAAATATTTTACGCACAAGATTATTGAATACAAATATATTTCTATTATCTCTATTCTCTATTTTATAATACTATCTATATCTCTATTCTCTATTTTATAATACTATCTATATCTCTATTCTCTATTCACTATTTCTTTATTACTATTTCTATTAATATCTCTATCTATATTATACTCTTTAAATTGGAAAAAAATGTGTTTGGTTAGTGTTTGGAGAGAAAAATTATTGTCCATGATCAATAATATAGATCTATATTTATAGTATATATTAATATCGAATCATATTTAAAAAAGAACTTTGTTTCAGAAATTTTATTAAAAAAACGGTGTTTTAGGTAAATATTATTTCCCTACAAGCTCCTGTTTTTGTTAATATTTCTTTGAGTGAGCGGTAGCTGTATTTTTCAAAATAGTTTCCTAATAATATTCAGCATAATTCCTTAATATTCAAATAATTTCTTAATATTTTCAAAATAATTTCTTATTTGCAGATATTAAATTCAGTAATTATATTCGGTGTTTGAATTGATAGAAAAAGCAATGTTTTTAAAAAAAATCGAAATTTAGGAAAAAGAAATGATTAAGATTTATTTTCAAATAAAATCGAATTTACTATGAGCTTTAAGGAATAGGAGAGAAAAGAAACTATAATTTTATTTCGAATTTCAGGAGCACTGGATCAGATTTTTTCACAAAGGTATTTGATATTAATATTTCATTATCTTGCAACGAATAAAGTGCAATTTTATTAAATTTTATGCACAACCATTAAAGTATTGTGACTACCATGCACATTGGCAAAAAAACATATTTATAGTATGTTTGAGTGTTATAGTAGTTATAGTGCACTTAGTGCACTATTTTGCAAGAAAATGTAACTGCATCGTAGCTGCAGATTTGCAAGTAGAATCTACGTCACTTTCTAGAAGAAAACCCAAATTTATGTTAAGCTCAAAGTAGACATTTAGTTTTTGGTGAAAATATAATTATTACTAAGTGGCAGATTTACGAGTTAAACCTATGTCACTTCCGAGTAAATAACACTAGCTATAATGTTGTGAAATCGCCATGAATAAGTTTGGTGGCAAAGGGGTTAACCAAATGAAATTATTACTGTGGAGTGAGACGGGACATTAAACATCTAATTAAGCACTGTCCAAGATTCTGGGCACTTCGTGGAACCCATATGAATAACTACGAAGAGGAACACCAATTTTTTGCTATATTGGCCTGCAGGAGAATTGTGATTCAAATTATAAAACAAACACTCGAAGACATTTTAGCCCCAGATCAACTGACCCCAGTCATGAACCAACAATAGAACATGCCATCGTTATTTTACACTGATCAACTTTTAGCCTTGCATTTTAAAATTTTATCTACTAGTGATTTTAGACTTCATAGACTTCTATTCAGACTTTCACTTTTAGACATTTAGACTTAGCACTTTTAACTTTCATTAATTTTAGCTTTGAGATTTTATTCTCATCTCTTGTTTCCTTATTATTATAATCATTTAATTCTCGACATTTACACCGGCGCTTTTAGCTTTCATTGCTTTTAAAACATGTTTTTAATTGTCAAAATTTTTAGTTAATTCACTTTTAACTGATCACCACCACTGTCATTTGGCAAAATTTTACTGAATTTTTAGTTTTTAGCTTAATTTTTTAACGTAATAATTTAACTTTTTATCTCCGTATACCCCCCTGGGGTGCGTCAGAGTTCTGCCTATCTGAAACAAGCAAACTTGCCAGGCATGAACCCTATAAAGAACCTCAGAGGACGAGTTAGATCAACAATTTAAAAAGAGCAACAAATTTTCAAAATTTATGAAGGAACTTATGCGTGTTCTCTAAGCCAAGTGAATGAAAATATCACTTGTTGTAATACAAGGACTTGTGATGCGCATTCCCTGAAGAGTTAAGGTCGTAATTCATGGTAGATCAGTCATTTGTTGAAAATGAAATTTTTCATTTTTATGTGAAGTGTTGGTTGATCTCTTCTCTATCTCTGGTTTCCTAACACTTATTGGTTGATTGGAAAGAAGGTATAACCCTTAAAACTATCACAACATGGAGACCACACTGCAGTACAAAATAATGCATAATAGGTTGTCATGAATTTGAACCAAATGTCCAAATCTATACCAAAAGAGAGTTAGCCCAGATTATAATTCCACCTTCGCTGACATGCCACCTTCCAGATTATAATTCCATCTTCGATTCCAGATTATAATTCCACCTTAGATTCCAGATTATAATTCCACCTTAGATTCCAGATTATAATTCCACCTTCGAGTAGATAACACTAGCTATAATGTTGCGAAGTCCGCCATGAATAAGTTTAGTGGCAAAAGGATGGCCAGATGAACTTGCCAGCCAAAACATGAATTATGTTAATAGTTACTAGAGCTCTTCTTTATCTCTGGTTTCCTAACACTTATTGGTTGATAGGAAAGAAGGCATAACCCTTAAAATTATCGCAACATAGAGACCACACAGCCAAACAATATGTTATCTACTCGAAGGTAGAATTATAATCTGGAATCTAAGGTGGAATTATAATCTGGAGGGTGGCACATCAGCGATATGCATAGGTGCCCCAATACTTATTAGCAGAAAATGTATTATCGAAATAATTGTCATGTTTTTATGTCTTATGATTCACAGGATAGAATGTGGCGAAAATCTCGGTCTCGTAGCGTTAATGACTTTACAGGATATTGCAGAGGAGCTGATGTGAATCGAAACTTCGACATCGAGCATTGCGGTAAGTGTGAAAATACTGCTCTAAGGAGTTAGGTCAACTTAGGAAAGGAAACAAAATTAGGAAATTTCGGAGATTTTTGTCTGTATTCTAGTGGAATAAATTGAAATTTTGAAAATATTTCTTTGTTATACAGCTAGCAAACTCTAAATACTAATAATTTTAAAATGATGCAAAACAAAACGTGATCTTTACCGTGGCGTTATGAATCGCAACTTTGGCAATGAGCACTGGGGTAACTGTACAGATATTGCTTAAAAAAATTGGACCACTTTAAGAGAGAGAAAAAATCAACAAATTTTGAGAGGTTTTTCGTTCATACAGAAGAATAAATTGAAATTCTTAAAAAATTTCTTTTTTACACAAATAGAGAACTAAAAAGATGCAAAACCAGATGATAGTTACATAGCTTTTATTCAACAAAGCTTTTTTTAAGAGTGTATGGTCGAACTAGAAGCATCTGTAATTAAGTCAAAAATAAAAAAAAGATGATTATAAGTGCAAGTGACATCAAAAGTACGCAAAACTTTTGGAAATGCTAAACAATCGCCAAAAAAATTGTTTACAACAAATACACTTTGCATTGAAATGTAATAAACCTATATCACAAAGAAAAGGGGGGGGTAAAAGTGCTAAAAAGTTATAATGATTTATGTCTAGGAAATCTAAACTCAATAAGTGATTTTTACAAAATTTCAAACAGTTCTCATTTTTAAAAATTCTCATAAATTATTTTATACATTTCTAAAAATGTTCTTTAAGCAATTAAGACAAATGATTATCTTTTATGATATTAACTGTATCCATTTAGAAGTTATGGTGAGGGTATAAGAATATCCCGTGCATAGTGGAAATTAATATTGTGGGT
This sequence comes from Parasteatoda tepidariorum, assembly GCF_043381705.1. Classification (NCBI taxonomy): domain Eukaryota; kingdom Metazoa; phylum Arthropoda; class Arachnida; order Araneae; family Theridiidae; genus Parasteatoda; species Parasteatoda tepidariorum. The sequence goes on along the minus strand of NC_092209.1, from coordinate 44,595,966 downwards.
TATCTATGTACTAAGCAATTTTAACATATAAAACCCGTAGTCTATACTTCTGACTTTTACACAATTATCTTTAAATCTCAAGGGATTTTAATATTTCAGAAACTTTATCACCGTTATTAATCATGGTCTTTTTTGCAAAAACAAATTGTTTCATTTCATTTATTTTTTAATTTTTGCTAAGGTGTCGGTTCTAGCAATGACCCATGCCAGAACAGTTATTGCGGTGATGAAGCTTTTTCAGAAGGGGAAAGTCGAGCTCTCAGGGATCTTATGAAATCAAGAGAAGGTCGTACTCTTGCATATTTTGCTATCCACTCATTTTCTCAGTTCTGGATGACACCTTATGGAATAACTGAAGATTTGCCCCCCAACTATAGTGAATTGGTATGTTTCATTAGTATATTATTTAAAAAAAATTTCATAATTTCAAGTGAAAAGGGAAAATACATTCAGCATATAGTCCCGTCCCAAATTATTAAACGCACTATAAGATTCTGTCCCATCTTTTCTTTCGTTTCGGGCTCAATTCATCTCCTGGCTCAATTTTCTTCTTTATGTGTCGTACGCTAACTTCAGAAACCTTCGATTTTCGTGATACTTCGCGGTTTAAAAATATTATAGCATTCACGACAGCCTTTACTTCAGCTTTTTTACACGGTGAAAGATCGCCTTTTAAAAAGTTCCAAATTATTATTTAAACACTGCAAGGAAAATAAACAAATAACTGCGTAGTATAAAACTGCGAAACATATAGACACAGCGCATAAAGTCACAGAAACAAGTCCGCAACTGACGCGTGTGACAACGCGACTGAAACCGGTTTGCACTTGTTTACGTTCGTATCAACTGGTTAACATTGAAATGCATTAAAAATAAATATACATAAAAAGTAGATAAGGAATCTCCTGAATGAAAACCCATTGCATGTATGTATAAATATAAAAGTATTGCATATATACTCGCGCAAAACATGTAATTATTAAAAAACTACAGTGCGTCTAATAATTTGGTCAGAGACTGTTATTTCTCATAAAATCAAGCAAATGGCATTTATTAGCCTTGTAAGTTATGTTTCACTTATAAATTTATTAACTACTAATAAATTTATTAAATTATAGCGGGCATTCATATTTTACAGCTATATGATGATAAAATGTGGCATAAATTGTTTGAGCCAAAACAATTTCTTGAGATTTAATTTTTCATGAAACATAAATATAAATTAATATTGCTAACTGACTGGTTTTCTGTACATATTCCTATTGTTGATATTCTATTTAATGTTTCTCTGTTGTAATTGTTTCTGTATTTCGAATGTTTAATGTTTTTAATTTTTCTTTATTTGTTGTTATTCCTTATGGGTCCGTACGGAGTGTTTTTTTTTTTGCACTCCAGCGATTGATGTACGTATCAAGTGCTTCTGCTAGAAATAAGAAAATAGAAACAAAAAATATGAAAATTAAAAATATAAAGATAGTCTAAGTTACCTTTCGCACAGCCGAATTAGGTCTATTCTGCTATCCCAGATTAATTTTCTGTTTTTATTTACTCATAAAATGTTTCAAAAGTTGACCTTCTGAATAACTGTTTTTATTATAATTGTTATCATTATTATCATTATAATTATTATAATTATTATCATTATAATTATTATCATTATAATTATTATAATTTTTATCATTATAATTATTATCATCATAATTATTATCATTAAAGTTATTATCATTGTAATTATTATCATTATTATCATTATTATTTTTTTTTTATCATTTCGAGAAATATAAATGCCGGTAATAAATAATAGAATAGATTCGTCAGATAACAATATAATAATAATAAGTTTTCAGACTAATAGGGAAGTAGACATTATGAACAATATTTTGGAGCACCAAATCCATTAATTTAAATGTAATGACATCTTTGAAAATAATAAAATATACGGTTAATGGTAAAAACACATATTTGAAAATACATAAAATGCGATAAAAACACATATTTGGATGAACAACCATTGAAAAAAAAACTAAAAACTGAGGTATTCAGAACAGAAAATTGAAACGGGGTTCATAATTGACCTCACATTGCTTAGAAAAGGTCAATTTAAGGTTAATTTAAGATTTTTGTCTTTATAGGAACGTGTAGCAAACATAGGAATGGATGCGCTGCATAAAGAATATAACACTGATTACATGTTTGGGACAATTTTTCGCACTATCTGTAAGTACAAATATTTTTAACTTATCTTCAAAACGGGAATTAAAAAAAAAAGGATAATTTACGGCTGAAGAGGCTTTACATGGCAAATGATTTTTTTGATTAATTTAAAATTTAAAGTTTTGAGAAACCTAAAATAAATCATGTCATTTCAAATGCTAAAAAAATGTTTTCAAATTAAAAAAATGCAAACATGTTATTGCAGGATTACTTGCCCGGTACGTAATCCTGTCATAATTTTTTTGCACTTCGATATTTTAATTTTTTTTTCAGTATTTAAAACTTCCTGTTTTACGCTAGCGGAACTCACTTTTTCTGTATTTTAAATTTTCAGTTATGTAGATGAAAGAGAATTTGCTATAAAGAGTTTTTCCTGCGGTATAGCGTCCTCTAAGTAGAGTTTAAGGGAATTGACAATAAAACAGACGTGTGCACATAGTTGGCTGTTAATTACATGTACGGATTCTAACTATAGTTCTGCATCGAGGCAGGATAGTCTGGTTGGTAGGGCGTTGAACTCGTGTTCGGGAAAATGTTAGTTCAAATCCAAGTGACCAAAAAATCCTCGTGCATTAAATGGTGATTAGTGCTGTTTAATCTGTCAGGGTCACAAAGCCCTCCAAATTCCAATTACAAATCAATACCTCTGGAGTTACTGATCCAGGAGTTCCCTTGTCTTCTGGATTGGGTTCAAAATTACATGGCTACGGTGTTAAACATTGGTATCTCTAATTTCAAATTTGGTTCGTCTGTTCAACGACGGTTACAAAATAAAATCTAGCTCAGCATTGAGCCGCTGTGTTTCAGTAGAGCGAGTTCTCACCTTCCAATGAGGTGACCCAGGTCTGAATCCCAGCAATGGCTCGTCGATACGAATTCTGTTCTCGACTCGCACCGACCACAATGCTAACATAAAATATCTTTAGTGGTAGATGGATCAATAGATAAAATCCCTTTGCTTTCGGGATATTAGTGGGAAGTTTTCCATGTTTTCCTCTCCATGTAACGCAAATTCAGTTTAGTTCCATCAAAAAAGCCTTCACGAAGGTTAGCTTGTCCTAATGCTTCATCCAGGAGTTCTCTTGTCTTCTGAATTGGGTTCAAAATTACAGACTACTAAGATGAACATTGACAGTCATAAACTCAGAATCGGGTCGGTTGTTACATGCCGGTTGTAAAATAAAATATCTCTGCACGCTAACGCTCTTAAGCTACAGATTAAAGCAAACGTTTTTTTTAATACAATTTTATTTCTACTGAAGTAATTAACTGGTTCTATATTACCGACAGGGTTTATGGTTAATCAATCTTCGTCCATAAATTCAAAAACAGAATGACAACATGTTGCAACAAGTAACTTATATTAAACATTCTTTTGCTTGCTCTTCCAAGTTGCTAAATGGATAAACCGTAAACTGGAATATTTAATGTTCTATTGATTTCTAACTCCATTGTCATCTTATTCGATTCATACGGTATTAATATTTGAAAATATTTTTATTGTATGTCATTATTTTATAACAGTCATTGAACATCCGAGCCAATTTTTGAGTTTACAACTACTAGTGTTCAACTCCGTAACCTTGCAATTTTGAACCCAATCCAGAAGACAAGGGAACTCCTAGATTAAATATTGGGAGAAATTTGTCTTCATGGAGGACTTTTTTGTAAGAAATTACCCACATTTGCCTTACATGGAGAGGAAAATCACAAAAACGTCTCACGGTTAGCCTGGTGGCAAGGGAGTTCTATCCTATGATCCGTCAACCACTAAGGATATTTTACGTCGGCACTGTGGTTGGTGAAAGTCGGGTGAGGAATTCGTATCGACCAGTCATCGCTAGGATTCGAACCCGGGTCAGCTCATTGAAAGGAGAGCGCTCTTTCCCCTGAGCCACCATGTCTCTGTATATCAATATTGTACGAAATTCAGAATCATTAATTATTCTCGTTCTGAATTATTTTTGTTTTGATAAAAAAAAAACTAAATAAAATTAAAAATGTTTTTTTACAGATCCAGCATCTGGTTCTTCTATTGATTATGCATACATAAAACAAGGTATCAAATATGCATACGCCCTAGAACTCAGAGATACAGGCCTCCATGGTCATTTTCTTCCAAAAGAACAAATATTACCAATGTGCATCGAAACGTTTAAAGGACTAGTAGCAGCTATAAAAGCAATGTAAACATTTAATCTAAAAAACTGAATGAAAAAATTATTTTACTGTCTATCTTAAGATGCATCAATAAAACTTCGTTCTGCAAATTTTAAATAAAGTTCAATATGTATTTTTTAATTCTTTTACTTTCATAAAATTATACAATTATACAATTAGAAATAAAAGAAGACACAAACTTTTCTCTTGGCTTTAATTAAAATTAATAATAAGTTAATTAAAATCAATAATAAGTTCGAAACTAGTTATTCTTATTTATATGAAAAACTCAGAATAGAAAATAAAATAAAAATCTTTTAAGAAATATATATTTATCATTTGCAACATAAATTAATAAATATGTTTTTAACATTAACTATTAGCTTTTCTTATTTATTACTAAATTATCAATGGAATTGGAAAAAAGCATAAATTAATATTCATTTTATTTTTTTTAATTAAAATTTATGCTCTTCTTAATAAAAATTAATACTTAACTGTCTTACCATACTTTCATTACGACAAATAAATGTTATTTTTAAATGCCTACTTTTACATTTGTTTAAAGCCATCTTTTCAAGTTTAATAATGAAAAATATTAAATAAAATATTTAAAATAATTTAAATTAAAACACACTTGATAAAATTTTTATTGAACATTTTTAGGGTAACATTATTCGCATAATTCTCAGCAATATTATACTTAGCTAAATAGCCTCTGCTAAATTATTCACTGATTGTAACGAATGTATCGATTGTATGGAATATATCGATTGTATCGTGATGGAACGTGCGGCTAGAAAAAAAGTTAAGAAACTATTTTGTGAAATGAGTTAATTGTGTTACGTGAAAAATTGATAAATAATGAGTTAAATTAGTTATAATTTTTCTCATTATTTTTTAACTTCTCAACTTAACTTCTCATTTCTAGCCATAACTATTTACTAACCTTGGTCAGTTGGTTTGCGAAATATGATGAAAAGAAAAATATTTGTAGCATTATTTTCGGACAATAAACTAGAAAAAAAATAATTATGATAATTTCATTATTTTTTAAATCTTTTTATAAATTTGATTTCAGCTTTTTATTAGTCATCACTTTTACATTTTTCAGCGCACATCACATTTACAAGCGCTACTCATATAAATCAGTATAAAAATTGTCATACTTAAACGGGTTACAACAATAACAATTAATTGAAATTTATGTATCACAATATATATATTTTATTTTTTACAAAATGGTACTTCATCTGTAGTATTTAAATATACATTTAATGAGCGAGAATTGTCAATATATTTTGAATAAATATCTGCATGAATACCCATGAGAAAAGGCTTAGCTGTCCTTGTATTACACAATCCTTCAACATAACTCTCCATGTTTTCACAAACTAAACCATACATTTCACAGTCTGGATTATTTATACTTGACGTAAACAAATCAATAGCTCTGCCATGATTACACATAAGATCGTGCAAACCATCGTAATCTATAAATTGAAATTGAAAAGATCTGTTATTAAAAATCAAACTAAATTAAATTTAATTAGAGCACTTCATCAGTGAATAGTTTATTTTTAACACATCTCAAAATTTGAGTCCAAAAAGTCTACAGTGAGCAAAACAAAACGGACCACCCTGAATAATTTTTGATCTAATAATCGGATCTTCACGTTCTAGGACTCAGTCTTAATGGTTCGAGCGGATGACCTGAAATGTGATAATTAATGAGTGCAGACAATATTTTAAGTAAAGAAATAAGACACAAAAACGTATTTTCTCTGAAAAGAAGCGGGCTTGGACAAAGCAAGAAATGCGTTTTAAAATAATGTTTTTTAAGGATGAATCCTATAAATGTACCCAAATTTTTCATACTTACGTTACTTTTGAAAAAGGCACGTATCAAATCGACGAACCAAAATACGAATCATTATTCACAACTAAAATGAAATAATCCTAACAGTAGTTTAAGAAACGGAATTAAATGCTAAGCTCTTTTGATAAATAGCTTTGTCCGCTTTTCTGCTTTAAAGGTAAAATCTTCGAAACATGGCTCACTTTCAAACAATAATTTTTCAAATTTTTCAAAATATTTGATCTTAGAGAAACAGTTATTCATCACTGAAAGTTCATTAATTTTCAAAATCAATTATTGATGCATTTTTGTATATGACTGAAAAAAAAATTTCAAACTACATTTTTTGGAATTGAAATTTTAAAACAAATATAATTTAAATAATCTAACAGATGTTTTTTAGTAACTAAAAAATACCAAAATATATTTTTTCTTGTCATGGGATACCTGCAAGTGACGTAAGTCGGGTATCTCGATCCTGATTGTTTGTTGAAACGTGACATCTGTTTACGTTACCAACTGTTTTTTCCATTGTATTTCAAGTAAGCCAAGCCCGTTAAGTATCAGTTCTCTTAAGTAACACACTCTAAATTCTTCCAGACAGATTCTTTTTCAAAGATTTCAATTCTTTCACTCTATTTTTATGCATAGACTTAACGCATAGACAGGCACGAAGCAATGTGGAACATAAACAAACTAATTATGCATCAAAATTGTCAGCTGCATAAAATGGAAATATGTCATGATTACAATAAAATGCATAAACAAATAATAAATCTAAGTTAAGTAAAAGAAATAGGCGAGAAAGAATTATATTTCAATTAATTCGTTGTGTGACGCGTCTCTGTATTTAATTAGCTTAATTAACTTGTATTTAATTGTCAATTAACATTCTAACTTACGCAGAGAAACTTAGTTCAGCTTTTATATCCCACTTTGCAGATAAAGATTACGTCATAGGTCACGTGTGTGGGTATGGGACGTCTTCTTCTTGAAATTAAAAGTAACAAATTAAAGCGACAGAAAAAAATATATACAAGAAAGACACCGGTAACCCATCTACGCCAAAAGGAATTAACGCATATTTTGAGCTAGGTATAAAATAAAAATTCACCAATGACGTGTCAAAAAAGCCATTTGGCGTAGGTGCACTACGCCAAAATGAATGAGTTAATTCAACAAATGTGAAATAACATTTCCTATCACGTGATTTTTTTTAGATATAGTGCAGCTGTCAGGAAGAGCAAAAGCTTTGCCACATGTTCTATTGTTGGCAATAACATGGGAAAATATTATTTTAAGAATATCACTGATAATAAACCAAGTTCCTAATTCAGTTCAGTTCGTTTTTAATAAATTGATCTCAAAAAGAAATTGTTTAAAAAATTTATTTTAAATTATATTTGAAATTTAATATCTTTTATTATTTTAACCTTAATTTTTTATTATTTCTTTGAAGAATTTTTTTTCTTTGATAAAATAAAAAAAACACGCAGTTTTTAATTATCTTAGAATGCAAAACGTAATCTGACATAATTTCAGAAATTTCTTATAAATAGTTATAAGAATTATTTTTATTCTTTCATATAAATTTAAAGTTCTCCACTTGTTACATTTTTATCAAATAATGAACACAAATTTTCATAATGCTGCATTAAAAAACTGTATAAATTGAGAGACTTGATTGACTTTAAATAAATCTTTTTTTTCGTGAATGTTCTAAAGTAAACAAATAAAATTTTCTACAATTTTTATAAATACTTTTTATTTAAATAGAAAATAAAACACAGATTTTAGATTACAGAACTTACTCGCTCTAATGGTTCATAAATTTAAAATTTTAAAATAATTTTAGAAATTTCTTTGACATTTTATCACAAAAATTACTTTTACTATTTCAATCTTATCATACTTAATAAACTTTTATAAAATGATTCATGTATATAATTCAAATTATTATCCCACATTCATAAGAGGTAAGAGAGCTTGAAAACTTTCTAAAATTATTATTATTATTATTATCATTATTGTTGTTGTTGTTGTTATTATTATTATTATTACTTAGAAAGAAATTTTATCATAATAAATTTCCAAATAAGCTTTAAAAGTAGAAAAACTCTGTTAACCTTTTCTACGTTTAATATTTTATCGTGCAGACTTTCAAATCTTCTATATTTGCTTCTAAATTGTGAAAATTAACTTTTATAGCACCATCTGTAAATAAACATTTTTTTTAACATTTTGCAAGCACACGTTAAAATTATTAAACGTGGATCGTAATGATACGGAAGCGATTTGTTTCAGTTCGTTTCGTCAAACACAAGCACTCAATATAACTAAAATAAACGGTGTACTAAACTAAGTTTAATGCAAATTCGAAGAGAAAAAGTAAAAAATAAACAAAATAAAAGAAGGAATATCATTAGAGCAGCAATTTCTAGCTTTTTTTCGGTTTAGGAACCCTAAACAATCGAACTTCTCTTGGTGGAACCCTGAAACTATCTGGTAAAATGATTTTAAAAGATTAAATTATCACAAATGAATATGCTAACAAAAAAATTAAAACTTTCAAACTAATTTAGAAACATAAAATGTGAAGAGTGAAAATGTATCAATTTTTCATCAATAAAAAATATTAAAATTAAGTTTTTATAGGCAGTTGAATGTGCAAGTCTGCAACAACTTCTAGTTTATTAGTTTTTGGCAAATACATAAAATCAAATTGAATAAAATAACCGCATTGTGGTTTTTAAAAAATAAATGTTATAAAATGTAAGAATGATTTTCGAAGTAAAATAATAAGTATTATTTAATTTGGTTATTTTATTTTGAATTTTAAAGTTCGTGGAGAAATACTGCTAAAATTATTTGTAAATGCATATCCTTTTAGTTATTTTTTCAATTCGAAAAGTAATATTTGAAAAAATATAGCTGGAAAAATTATTGGAAACAAAATATGAACATATATTTTAAAATTTGCCATTTATTTCTTTTCAGGCATTTTACTTAAATGATTTCGAAATATTAACCAAATTATTGAATAAATAATTGACTTTGGGTTGAATACAACCTATTGTAGGTTTCAAAAATCATTACTGGTTAAAAAAAAAAGGTAATAACTCACGGAGAACTCTTGATATTTCCCCGTAAAACCCAGGGTTCCTCAGAACTTAGAACACCTTTTGGGATTCGTTGCACTAGAGTACCGTCCTCACGTTACATTTTCTTACTAAATTTTAGAACTTTTTGGGACAGTGAAAATAATAAGGTGTAAGTAAAAAACATGCACTGAAAAAATAATATGATCCAAAGTACCAGAATATGGTGAAATTTCCCGTGTTTCTGGTCCGATGGGAACGCAAAAAAGCTTCGTAATTTCTACCGAAAATAAAACATTGTAACATATAGTTTGATAATATGTGATAAGATTTAGTAAATGTGGTAAAATTTGGTAATTCTATCATGACACCTTAGAGCAGTGTTCCCCAACCTTTTTATCACCGGGGACTTGTCAACGTTTGATGATTTTACCACGGCCCACTGGGGGGAGGGCGCTGATTGTTCATATTTTAGATTATTTCGATTTATTAATTTTAATTTAATTGTATTCAAACATGTCTTCAAAATAAAATGAAATAAAAAGTAATTAAACATTTTAACTTACTAGAACGTTAAATTAATGAGAACCCTGAGCATGTTTCTCTGCAATGAGACGTTTCAATCTGGGGGTAATCGGGGAGAATGATACTTTACAAAAATTAAAAAATTTATGTCACTACCTTCGGGGCCCCCTTTTTCTAAATAAATAAAATTTTAATGGAACACAGATATTTTTAATTTGGGGTATAAACCTAGGAATTTAAATTCAGTTTCAATGAAATGGGCGGTCCGGTACCACTTGATCGGTCCGCGGACCGGGGATTGGGGAACACTGCCTTAGAGCATGATATAAAAACCAGTTATATTTGGGGGAGCGTGTTCTCAATGATTTTTTTTTTAAAAAACAAGAAATGTTATTACCATACAGTACTGTAATTTCATTTGTATTTTTTTCTCCGTATGACATAGCCAAACAAAAACTATACGTACGATAAAAATAGCCGGTTTCTTTCTTTAAAAAAAAAATACTTTATATAGGTTATTAAAAGAATATTTCTCTGAATATTAAAGTATTCCTGCTTACTTCTGGCAAGCATTGCATGGATTCGCGTATCACTTACCTAAAGTAGGATGTGTGATGAATGTCCAAATAGAAGATCCCATATCTGGACAACCAGGTTGCAAATGACCACCATTTGGCCAAAAGTCTAAGTGAGCTATACTTTCAACCAATCCGAAACCTGCCATAGAAATAAAAATAAATCTATTTACATCATTCACAAAATGTTGACCAAAACACATTATGACCTACTAAATACAGTCGAACTCGTTTGTCACGACTCCAGATATTACAAGAACCCAAATTTAAAGAAGAAATCGAAAATACTTGGTTGGTACAGTGTTAAGTCTATTGGAACTTAGATCTCTTTTAACGAGAAAACTCTGGTTCTAGCGATTAACTTTTTTGTGATTTATAAAATTACTTAATTTCACCTGTCCAGCTCAACTATCCCTTCTTGAAAAAATTATTTTTTAATGTTTTTTCGAGTCCACGAATTCCTTTTTGTTGTCCCTTGTGTTTTTGGGTACAAACAGTAACACAACAAAGACACAAACAACGAAGACTGAAAAACAATAACACACTAAAGACACGAACAACAAAAACCTAAAAACAATAACACAACAAATACTGAAGAACAGTAACACAACAAAGACACAAACAACAATGACCGAAAATCGATAACACACCAAAGACGCGAACAACAAAGACCTAAAAAATAGTTCGTGGAGTCCCACTGCGCGGAAGAAGTTAAACTTCGCAATCTGCGACGTTAATTGTAGAAGAATCAGCAGTCGTAGAAGGATCACTAGTTCTATTCAACGACTCTTTTTCCTGCTCCGCTCGCTTCCGTGCTCTGTAATCACGGTAATATTGTGCATTTTTACCTCTTGAACCAGTGGAAGTGCTTGTGGTTGCCTCATCGTCTCGCCCTGGAAAATTTATTTGCATTAATAACGTATGTGAATGCTTCATAATGTAATTTCAGAAGAGAAAACCTAACAATCAATTGATATTCACAAGAGACGTACTTTAACATAACCTTAAATCCGTCGCATTGTCCGTGGGATTGTCTTCACTCATTTTTTACAATTGTTATCCGCTAAATTTGAAAATAAAAAATACTACCCTATTAAATTATATGTGTATCAAAACAAACTAGAAAAATATTTATAGAAAAACAATACTTTTATGACTTTTATTATTTTTATGCTAGTGAGAACCAAAACAATATAGAAATGAATGAGGGAAAACTGGATCCTACCACGTGATTTCCCGGCCAATAAAAATGTAGCGTTAAGCGTTTAACGCAACCTTGTTGGAAGTCGCATAAGAAGTATAACTTCAAAAACATTAACACACCAAAGACACATGCAACAAATACTGAAAAACAATTACACAACAAAGACACAAACAACAATGACCGAAAAACAATAAGACAACAAAGACACAATGAAATAGTTCAAAGCAAATTCTTCAAAAAACTTCTTTTGTACTGCAAAAAATAAAATACTATAATTATAATTTATTAATAATAAACAATAACTTAATAATAAACAATAAATTAATAATAAACAATAATTTAATAAATAGAATGCAATATTTATAATTTAGTAAGTATGTATAAACTCTTATGATTTTTCCACGAACCCGTTTGTTACGACCACTCAGTTGTAACGAGTAAATATTGCGGTTTCTAGGAGCTCGTTAAAAGCTCGTTATATCTTTTAATTCATTCGGGTGAGTTTCTAATTCGTCTAGCGGTATAATACGCTCTAACGAATTCAACGCCAAATGTAAAACAACTGGCGTCTTTTGTTTCACACTGCTTTATTATTTCGCATCCTAAATCTGACTTTTCAAATCAAAACTCTCTCGCTATTATAGTGGATTGTTTCATATCTTTTGCAAGTGGAGAAAAGCGGGAAATGCCTCAAACTCCAAATGCTTTTTTGGAGATAAATAACCATTCCTGATTCATACTCACCCGGTATTCACCACACTGTTTTGGTTTTTTTTTTTTTTTTTAAGNTTTTTTTTTTTTTTTTTTTTTTTTTTTTTTTTAGATAAAGGTTCCTTGCCCTGTATTTTTACACTGATTGATGTTATTAAGGTTAAGAGCCATTTCTCCGTATTACATTTACCAAAGATACTTCTTATTAAATTTGTAAGAAATTCTTTATTAAAATACACCTCAAAGGAAAAAAATTCAAACAAAACTATTTTAACTATTAAAGAGAAATATGTAAATATTATAATATAAGATTATTTTTAAAAATCATGTTAAACTTGAGGCATCGAAATGCTGCTGAATGCAATTTATTACTAGGTAATGTCCTGTTTTTTATTTTTAAATTCTGGCTGCAAGTTAAATTCTGTCTAACGTATCTATTTCAGAAATATTTCCGACAAAAACCACTACTTTTATTCACCTACAAAGCATATGGAACAATCCACTCCCATAAGAAGGAAGTTAAAACTGAAAAACCAGTGTTGCACAATTATTTTGAATTCTTGCAGCTCGGGTTCAATATGGACTCATTAGCCAAAAGAAGTTTTCGATTTTGTGCTCATGTTTAAAAGTTTCATATACTTTTTTACTACTTTTAAACTAAATAAATAAATATATAAAAATCTGCTTAGTTAACTATTGAGGTATAAAAAAAAATTTATAAAGTACAAATATATCAATTATATAAAATGTCATGATCCGAAAATAAATCATTTCAATGAATGTATTATATATTTCCGCCTTATATCTTTTTAGAATTTTGGCCGTTATATGTCACAGCGGCAATATCAAAATAACGGCCTTATTCTCAGTTTTTTCAAATTTTGTTTGAGCCTAGATAAAGCAGCATTGGGGTAAGTTTTTAAACATTAAAAAATTAGACCACAAACGCTTTTCATTTTTCTAAAGCTGAGGCTTTTCCTACATATGAAAGTTTTGCGCCGTTTTCAAAATAGACAGCAATGGCATTAGATAGGCTAAACTTTTGCGAAGTCACAGAAATTCACAGAAGAAAAATAGCACATTATTCGCAAATTGACCGGAACCTTCTAAAAAAAAAACTTAAAAGATCTTTGATACTTTCATATCGCTGGTTTCAAATCTGCAATCGGTTTCTGCCTCAAAGCTCTTTCTTAATAAAATAAGAAAAAACCTTTTTTGCTTATTTTTTGTCGAAATGTACAAATGCTAATAAGTTATATGTAGCAAGGTGTCGCATGAATCTTGCGACAGGCAATGATAGGTGCAGGAAATGCTAGAGATGGCGACAGGAAATGGTATGGCACATCCACAAGATTAAAACTGCATACGATTGGAAATGTCGTCATACGCCGCTAGTGGCGCTTTTTTACTAAGATCTCTTCCTCAGAGCTCTTTTTCATTGTACAACATGATACCGATAAAATCGGGCAACAAATGTGCGAACGATAACGTCATTGCCGGATTGTTTAAGCAATTGTTTTTTCACTTGTCCGATATCGTTCGTCCGAGAAGTAGAAATTCTTGCTCAATCAATGTTTTGAGCTTGAGTGAGCAGTTGTTTGTTTGTGTTCTGCTGCGATTTCTTTTTGGAAACATTTTTTTTAAACCGAATTAAAATATTAGTTTCATTTAGAATAATCATTTTAGATTATTATTTTTTTAAATTAGTTTTATCAAATTTTTTCTTTGAAGCCGCTCTATCACGTTTCAAAAAACGTTTCAGTTGAATCAGGGAACAGACTTTTGATTATTCAATCAAGCAGAAAACAGAAGTTGGATCGAGTTCTGTTTGAAATACATAAGGGCCTTTATTTGCCTTCTTATCAAACCACTATTATAATTTACATATTATTTTTTTATTAAAGAATATAATTAATATATAAAAATTTTCAATAAAACTTTTATGATTGTTTAAGTCTTTCAACCTCATTATAATGTAAAAAATGCAACATCATAAAATTACAAATATATAACCAAACATGAGAAGGAATTATATAAAACTTTTATTTTCGTGCTTATTTTTAGAGCTTAAATTTTTTTTAAATACATGGAAAATAAAAGATAGTTATTTTTTAGATACACAGCAACAAATAAAATCGGATCATTTGAAGAAAAACGTGCGTGCTTTACCTACATTTGATTCCGATAAACGATAGTGACAGTTTGTGACAGGGAGGAGGAAGACAGGCAACAAAGAATGTGACATTACATATTTTGGTAAAAATAAAACCGCGGAAAATCAACTATTTAATCTACTATATTTTTCTCCTACGCTGACTTTAAAAATATATGCGTATTCTTTTTCTTCTTTTTTTTGTAAATTTTAATATTATTTTATACAAAATCTGCTCACTTACAATCCTTATTTTTTTTTCACAAATGCCAACGTAGTTAAACTTTTAAAAAAAATAAGGTTTGAAACATGATCAATAACATGGTACTCCGTTTCTGAACAGCAAGCGTATATTTTTGTAGAAAAGCGTGACATATGTGACAAGAGGTAGAACTGAGTGGTAAACTGTCTCACTTTGTGACAAAGGGAGGGAGAGGATCAAAAGTAGTGAAAAACAGAAGTTTGGCATTATTTAAAAAAAGCGCCTAAAGACTAAACTGGCACTTTTAGGTCGGTTTCTGTTGATTAATGTTCTTTTACTGTTTCATTAAAACATCTCTTTAAATTATCGTTTTAAATTATTTTAATTTATCATTCAACTTCTGAAAATTAATACTGAAATAAACGATTTGTTTTTCTGTTTATATCAACTGTTCACTTCGCATTTTTATATTTCTGCCCTGTTTATAGCTCAGTTTGTTTTAGCTCATAATTGGGAATGCAAAAAATTTTATTGAATTCGAAATCCCGGTGAGCGTTTTGTAAAATATAGATTAGAAAAAAAAGTAAAAATATACACATATTGAATTCGTAGTCCAAGTGAATGATTAGTTATAGTTATAGAGCAAAATATAGTGTTCTAATTTTAGTTTATTCATTTAAATTTAAAACGCTCTTATAATCGAATTATGCGTAAATTTTTTAATGTATTTTCAACTTATACGCTTTATAATACTTGAAATAAAAATTCGAAATCTTATGTATATAATTCCTATGTATTCTAAATATCCTTTAAAACCTTGAAAAACAAAACTCAGTCTTATAAATCTTACCAAAATCGTTTTAGTGCTGCCATCTCTCGAAGATAATGGGAGACAAATGCAAACTGAATTTTGAACATACAAGACATTATGAACATTATTAACTATTCATTATAACTTATAAAGTTTCGATTACACTTTTTCTAGAAATTTTTTTGGAAAGAATTAAAATTAAATTATTCATTGCTTTTCTTGTATACATTTTTGCGTACAAAAGATTTTTGAAATTATCCGTTGTTCTGATTTTCATTGGAAACAATACTTTAACAAAAAAAAAAANAAAAAAAAAAAAAAAAAAAAAAAAAAAAAAAAAAAAAGAATGATTGCAAGTATTTAATTCAACAATAACTTAATTTAAGAATAAAAAAGTTATGTTTAAATATGTATTTCAAAAGAAAAATGTTCTTTTAAAATTTCAAAGGTTAATTTTAAATGCTCTTAAATATTTAAATTTTAAGAAAATTTGTTCATATTTATTATCAAAAATTACATAAAAGTTATTTAACTTAATTTTTAGTGTAAAATGTATATTGAATCTAAGCCTGCAAAAATTTATAACATGCATTAAAGTTTTGACATTTCACAAATTTTGCAAAACAGCAGGAACAACAACTATTATTATTATTATTATTATTATTATTATTATTATTATTATTATTTATTTATTTATTTATTTATTTATTTATTTATTTATTTTATTTTATTTTTATAATAAATTTTCTACAACAATAATTTTCGATGCCTACATTGGCGGATGTTTCAGTTTTCATCAATGGGATATTTTACTCACCTTACGTATTTTGCTATAAGAAAAAATTCATTCCTACCTATTTTATTAAAATAAAAAGTTCGAGCAGTGCTTCGAGCAGGGGATAGAGCGCTATCCTCCCAACGAGGTGACCCGGGTTCGATCCCAGTAATACCTGTTATTCGAATTCCGCATCCAGCTCAAACCGACCACTGGACTGACGCAAAATATCCTCAGTGACAGACGGACCATGGGTTAGAGTCTTCTGGCAGTCAGGCTAACCGTGGGAGGTTTACGCAATTTTTCCTTTCCATATAGTTCCATCAAAAAATCTTCTTCGAAGGTAAATTTCTCCCAATACTTGATGCATGGCCGGGATAGCTTGGTTGGTAGGGCACTATGCCTATGGTAAAGAGTTCATGGGTTCGATCCCCGTTGACGTAAATGGTGACTGATGCACGTTAAATCTGTCGAGTCGCAAAGTCCTCCATGTTCCCATAACAAATCAATACCTCTGGGGGTACTGATCCAGGAGTTTCCTTGTCTTCTGGATTGGTTCAAAAATAAGAAGGCTACGTATTTGAACATTAGTAGTCGTAAACCCAAAAATTGAGTCTGCAGTTCGACTACGGATATAAAATAAAAAATAAAATAAAATACTTGATACATGAGTTTCCTTGTCTTCTAGATTGGGTTCAAAATTACAAGGCTACGGAGTTTAACATTAATAGTCGTAAACCCGAAAATTGGATCGGCTGTTCATTAACGGTAACAGAAAGAAGAAAAAAAAAAGTTCTCTCTTATCCATCTATAATTTAATTATTGTCACGTGCAGCAGTTGATCTCCATATGTGGCAAAAAAAATTTTGAGAATGATGTATGCATAATTATGATGCATAACCATTCATGCATAAATCATGAGTTAAATATGATAAAAAGCAAGAATTATTTTCTTATAACTATACCTTAGTCCATCTTTTTTTTTTTTTTTTTTTTTAAGGTTTTCTCTCGAGCAAATAGAGGAGAACGCAATATTTTCATTATATTGAAACACTTTGAAACTTTTTGAAAATAAATTTAAGCATTTTTGGATGATAGCAAATAAGAACAAAAAATGCTTCTGAAACATAAAGTAATTCAAAATTTTGATAGTGCGTCAGATAGGTATTTGATTTCATTTCTTATTTTATTCCTTATCTTTTCTTTTTTTTTTAGTTCAATAAGAAATATGATACAACCTTGAAAACGATTTGGGGCGGCATTAGTATGAATAGCATCTACGAATAATGCATCAGATTTGTCCAATCTCACAATAGGTTCCACATTTGTAAAATATGGGCCGGCAGGATCCAGAGCTACGAAAAAGAGAAAAATGCATTTATTCTATTATAGTAGACATCAGACAACTAATAGAATTTACTTTAAGAGAAAAATGTGGTTATGCCATTATGATAACCAACAAACCACCATGAAAATGTACTTAGTATTTATGTCATTATAATAGTAATCAATGTTCAATGATTATGGGGATATTTACGTTTTAGTGATCTGTCATGCCAAATACAATCGCCAAGGCGCCAAAAATATTTTAAACTTGCAAATTAAAAAAATGCATGTTAAAGTTAATCCCCTTTTTTTTGCCAGCCTGAAAATTGCCGACACTTAGCAATTATTCTGGCACAGATCACGATACGGAAATCTTCCAGTGATTATATTTTTACAGCTGCCTTGTTAAATGTATGATTAATTATTTTTATATTATATAATTATACATTTATTAATGAAATTTTATACAAAATGCTAATAGAATTTTTTTTCTATTACATTAACTTTATGCGCATGACAGCAAAATACAAAATTTAAAGCAAATTTAACAATTTTTAAAATATTTTTTTGAGTTTTTAAAGCTTTTACATCTATTGCAATGCTAATTAAAACCATAATCAGTCCTGGATATATACAAATATCATTCAAATTATTGACCTGTTATTCTGCCAATTTTATGAAGTAGTTTTCCAGCATAGCCAGCAATGTGTGACCCCAAACTATGTCCAATAAGGTGAACAGATTCAAAAGAAAATTCATATTTTTCCTAAGGGAAAAAAAAGAGTAGCAATTTGTAGAAGTGACGTATCTTGTGGAGAAAAAAAAAATTTCTACTACAATGGATTTAATATTGAATATTTAAAACAAAAAAAACTGAAGAAAAAAATCTGAAATACAAAAAAACACTTTAACTTGTATTTTTTAAACAAATTGGAGTTTCGTGTAAAGCTCATAAATATAATACTCAGCAAGTTAAATTTTAACTCCTTTGTTGCATTTCCGCACGCTACAGATCTGCAAAACATATTATTTTTTCCCTACAAGTTTAACAGTTAATTCTCGAACAAATTAACGAAAGTTAATTCCATTGTTATTCCATTGTATTCCTTCTACATTTTGTGTATAAAAGCAAAAAATTCGCAAAAGAAAACACTTAGAATTGCTGCAGCTTTCAAAAAAAAATTAAATTTCAGAGAAAAAAAATGCGTGTTAAGTTCATAAATAGATATGGCCTTTTCAGCATACCAAATTTCAACACTGTAGTTGCATTCCTGTTGCCTATAGATCATCACGTGTGGTATTTTCCCCAAACATGTTTAACAATCAACAATTTTCGAACTAATTAACGAAAATTAATTTTTTTATTCCATTGCATTCCTTCTGCATTTTTCAACATGTCTTCGTAATTTCAGTTTTCTAAGTCTTGAAGTTTTTTTCTCGGGAAAACAAAATGTAGCGTTAAATTGAACACCCAAAACGGCGTCAGCAACACTTACAATTGTTTAGCATAGAAAGAAAAAAGATTTAAAAAAATACTTATAATGCAATTTAAAAGAATTGTTTTAGAATCGGTAGAGATTAATCTTTATTATGAAGTAAAATTTAAAATGCACATTAAATTATTTGTTGTAAAACATAAAGTAACCTCCTGCCTTAAACACTACTTGATAAATAGTACGTTAACCATTGTTTACTTCAATACAGTACACTATTGAGACGTACGCAATACTATCCTCCACAATCACGTATTGGTTACGAAATAGTAGTGCCTTTTCATCCGTTTAACCCACAACGGGGTATATCCGGAATGCTGTATTATACAATATGAGACAGGGCTACATAAATAATCTCCACAAAAAATGAACTGGTAAGATATTACTCAACTGAAAACCTCATTCATTTCAAAAATATATAAATAGGAAGTAACAGTTGACATGCTTCAAACTCTCAAAAATGGGCACCCAATATTTCCACTCCAGTCACATCAACACATCTTGATTCTCTGGAATCTTGTTTCATTCCTATGAATGCTGATTCCCTTGTTAACGACATTAGTTCCTCACCATCTCTCTATAGAGCATGGAAATACATTTTACCCTGATTTGCTCCTGTCGGTTACCGTGGTTTTTCTAGTTTTACCTTTACTTTTCCATTTTTCGTTAGAAACTTTACGTTTTATATTTCAAATCACTCTTGTTTCTTTTCATTCCCGTCTAGCAAGTCTTGAAAATGGGCACCTGCTTTTTTTTTGAGAGCATGAAACATATCGACCGTTATTTCCTATGTATATATTTTTAAGGCGAATGAGATTTATAAGACTTACCTTCAACTTGTTTAGGAACAGAGCAATTTCCGCCCCGACTACCCTAGTGTTGGCAACAGCTTGTTCATACAACGGTCCATCACCATGTTGCCAGTCAACAAGGAAAACGTTGCATGGTTCAATACTTAGTAAAGATTTCACTAGAGGCTAAAATAAATGAACTTACTTTTAAAAAATAATAATTTCAATTTTTTACTTTAGTTTAAAAAATAAAAAGATTGCTTGATAGGAAAATTTATGTTATAAAATAGATATTTCTTCACTAATCTTCCAATTCAATGATTCACTATTTATTATTTTAACCACTAGATGGCGCTGTTTAATTATGTAATGTTTAACTTTTAATAAGTTTCACTTCACTATCCTCCATCTTGTTAAGAGCACTAACTCACCCACTTATACATGCTAATGTACTTATACTTACTTATGCTTATTTAACAATAAACTCGTATTTTAAAAGGCAATATGAACTTTTTACTGAATTATTATGCCTCAATTCATTGAGTAAGTAACACTAGGTATTCCTGCACTATTGTAGAATATAAAGTGAAAACAACACAAGTGAACATGCGCAAGACAAAGATGAGCAATATTTATCTCTGCTACCTTTTATTCATATAAGTGCGTGATTACCAACAATTTATAGTTCCCAAATATAGAAAACTACTTTTCAATAGTAATGATAATTTAAGAGGATGGTTTAACAACGGAGGAACATTTCATCACAAATTCTCTTTCACCACTATAAATAATATAAAATTTAAAGTATTGAAAAAGTAGAGTTCAGGCAAAGTTAAAGTGAGCCATGAAGTTATAAATACTGAAAAGAAATTTTCAAAAAATCAAAATGAAAACAAATTATTACAGGATAACTTAAGATTACGCAATCGGGAAATTGTCTTCCAATAATTTGCTTGCATTTTGATATTTTGATTTTTTTTAACAAGTGAAACCTCGGGGTTTCCTCTAAGTTTGGCAGAATTAATTTTTTTCTATATTTAAAATTTTAAATTAGTTATGGAGATTAAACAGAATTTGCGATGAAAAAGTTCTTTTGTGGTATAGACATCTTTTAAGAAAAAAATTCCATAAAATAAAAAAATTAAATAAAAGATTGTTCAGGATATTGATAACATTTCCTTTTCTAGTATTATCAAGTAAATTAAAGTTATGTCAAATTTAAGAAGTAAAAAAAAATGTGATAGGTCGCCAAGGAGCCTAAAACCGCAAAACAGAAGCCAATATATCAGTACTTCTTCACTATACAATGTGTTGGCATACACGTAGAACAGCAACACGTGATACATGATGTTACATTGTAATTAAGGATATCCCATATGAAGGCCCTTGGAATATTCTTTTAAAATCCTTGACAAAAAGTAATGTTAAATGTCATATATTAGCAATAAAGTACAATAAATAATCATTAACTGGTAAATAAATAGCCATAAACAATTTATTTAAAAAGGACTGTCAAAAATTTAATAAATCACTGCTAAGGGAAGCGGGACTGAAATTATCAATACCAAAACAACATCAATATCAATGTCAAAAATATCCTAACAGCAGGCATTTTAAGAGGATGTGAAAGGCGTTATAAAAAACACCTTCAAAAATTTTCCCTTTTTTGGCCCCTGATTCTATACTAGAGCCATGATGAGCCTCGGGCAATATAGTGATAAACAACACTTCTTCCAAGGTGACATTTTTATGTAAAACTGCCCTTTAGTATTGTATCTTAATATATACTTAAACATTTTCATAAATATCTCCGAGATGGCAGCACAATACATAAAAACATCTTATTGTCGACACAGAAATCATAGTGCATTTCGACAAAAACAATCATCGCCGCAATTTGAAAAAAATAAGACACATCTATATATTGCCTTAACTATAATTATCAACTCTTTAACCCCTTAACGATCGGTTAATTTTCAAGAAAACGGTCATAAAAGTGCCTTTTTTTCAGTAGATTCTGATAGATTAGTATTGACATCTAGTTTAAAATAAACTATCTACAATTACCTTAAAAATATCTTGGTACTGCCATCTGGTGTGTAAAATGAGAAATAAAATGTTATCCAGGCAAAAGAAATGAATTAGTTTTATTCTTATTGGCGCGTTACTACTTAAATCTCCAGCCCGGAAATTTCACGGGAGCGAGAAATAGAGGGCGAAACCTCACCTCGTCATTTTCACGGAAGCAAGAAGGATAACTATAACTGTGACCGTTTAAAAAATAGAATAAAATATTGAAAGGTTACACTTACTATTTTCCAATAGTCAGCAAACTTGCTCATAAAACCTGGTATGACGAAAATTGTCTTAACCTTAGGGTTGAAACCACTGCTGTCAATATCATAGAAACTTAAATCCAAGTTACTAAAGGTAAGAGGTGTCATTCCACTGGAAGCATTAAATAAATAGAACTGTGTATCAATTGATATTCTGTCGTCTGGTAAGAGGCTCATTGGTCGCTCCATGAAATCGAAGAATGGCTTACCAGCAGAAAAACAACCTAGTTCTGTCATACATTTCTCCCTCATAAAAAATTCATTAAATGTAAAAGCTACAAATGAAAAAAAAAATTATAATTAGCCGTAATTTCACATAGTAGAAAAATTGTTTCAAAGCTAAACCATAATGTTTGTATTTTGAACCGTATTAATATGCAAATTTGCTTCAACTTAAATAAGTTGTACTATGTTTCCGTTCAAGTTGAAATTCAGTAGTGTAATCAAGTTTAAGAAAGATAAATAATCAATAACAGAAAGATTTTGCAGAAAGTCACTTGCTTTTTAATTTGAGCATTACAGCGCATGCGCAAAAATTTCCCCACTATTAACAGTAAGAGGAAAAGAATAAAGATAACGTTTCGGTTAACGCAAAACGAACTCGATGCAAAATCTTTTAAATACATTCCAGCTTTATACCGTATTAAGGTTGTAACAAATTTGATCAATATTATGATTTAGTACTGTCATAAACTTATTTTTTAATTACAAGAAAATGAGAGAAATGAAGTAATTGATTGTTTTGACAATGGATGAGTCCAGAGCAAGTCCATTTAAAAGAAACAATAATTTTAATGCATATTTGACTATTGACACTATAGTTGTTTTGGTTCGTATAAGAACCAACAACAATTTACGATTCTGGGCATACTTAGTTGTTGCAACTAGTAATACCTTAAGCAAAAATATATTGCGAATTCGTTGCATAGTAATTAAGCTGTTTGAAGTTGTTAAAGTTGAAAACAGTTAGTGTTAGAGGCATTGGGGGTCACATTGCGTAAGAGTCAATATAAATGAGGTCAAGGCCAGATATTTAAAAAAAAAATTGCCTCGCAATATTATTAGGTTAATAGTTCTCTGATGAGATTTGCAAATAATATATTTTTATTTTATGCAAATTTATATTTTAATATTGCAAATTTATATTTTATGACATTTATTTTAATTTTACTTTTCCTTTAAATTTTTTTATAAGTTCAAAATTAGGACTCTAAATGTGTGCTAGTATCATATGCAAGCAAAACAATGCTAATGGAATATGCTATAGTATTTATGTAGTTCATAGTCCTAGCGCATTCCAGTTTCTTTAAAAATGGGTTGCTCTGAAGCCTTCGAAAAGAATTTAAGCTACTAAAATTTGCAGTCTTTTAACACTAGAAAGACTGAAAATTTAGTATGGACCTATATTGCCCAAAAGCAGTCAAAATGACTGGATTGCAAAAGAATAAATAATGTGTGAAGAAAATTTTTTTAAATTAATTTTTAATATATTTTATATTATTTACAGTTATATAACGAGTTATTGGTAAATATTAACAATTAAATAATTATATGTTGTACAAAATTCTAAGAAATTGTGTCATTATATACACCATTGTTCTTCTAATTGAAATTAAAAGCAGTCAAAATGACTTCCTTAGGCAATCTAGTGTTAATAAGAAACAAACGAAAGATTAATTGCAGTAGCAATGTTTGGTACTTTGAAGCGGGCGATCATTAGCGTGAAATGAATAATATTAAAAGTGACATTGTGCTGTTAAATCGTTAGAATTACTGATATAATCTACACCAGGGACTTCCAAAGTATATGCCATGGTAATGTAGAGGTGATATATTTCTAGATGCATTAAAGACTTAAGACCCGTTCTTCGTATGAGAAGGAGAAATTAAATAATCAATAAATCATCATTAATAAGAGTTACGAAAGCGTGAACAAAAGCGAGACAAAACGTGTATTTAGAAACGTCTTCCTTTCCTCTTTAGTTGGACAACAACCAAGGATGAGCCCTGGCCTTCTTTAGGCGTTGATACACGGGACCCTATCTTTGACTTTGTCTCTCCACGTAGATATTTTTAATGTTTTTAGATTATTAATGAAACAGTTCAAGCACCTAAATTCAGACCGCATTCTTTTTTGAGTGCTAGTTGGTATTGCTATAAAAACATTTTTGGTGGCCTTATCGTCTTTAGCTCTAATTATATGTCCAGTCCATCGTAACCTTAGTCTCCTGAAGCAAATAAGTACCTTTTCTCCTGTAATTTTGCCCTTTACTACTCATACTACAAAACTTATTATTTTATTTCAACTGTAATTAATTTGGAATCATTTATTTTTGTAGAAACACTTTTCAAAACCGTAACTGTAAACAAAATAAATACGTGGTTTCAGATAACTTTAGGAATACTCATTTGGGGACGTAGCTTACACGTGGATCCTTCACCTATCTTGACATAGCGAAACAAAAATAATTAATTATTAAAGAACCTGCAATAGGCTTTCTTTTTTTATCAAACAGAGCTGTAAGCGTCCAAACATTACTGGTTTTATCTGTTAAGTGTATGGGGAAAAAGAGTTTCATCTACAGTTAAATTAATAACATTCGCTAATGTTTGTCCAATGAGTGGTGGCTCTGGAGATGCAGCGTTTGCTCCAAATGAGGTCACCCAAGTTCGAATCTCAGTGGTGGCTGGTTGATATGAGATCTGCTCCCGGCTCACCCAGACCGCAGTGTAGGTGTAAAATATCCTCAGTGATAGACGGACAACGGTTTAGAATCCCCTTGCCGTCGGTCTAAGAAAGGGAGGTTTTCGTGATTTTCAACTCCATTTAGTGCAAATGAGGTTTAGTTCCATCAAAAAATCCTCCATGAAACTTAGTTAGTCCTGATGTTTCTGCCAAAGTTTTCGTGTCTTTTGGATTTAGTTTCAAAATTACAAGACTAAGGAGCTTGACATTGATAGCTGTAAACTCAGAATTGGGTCTGCTGCTCATCGCCAGTTGTTAAATATAAAATTATAAAACATCAATTTTCCGAACGTCTCTCCCGTACGATGTAATTTAAATTTTGAATTGCCTCTCTAGGTCGCTGTCCAAATTCCTCGACGCTAGCAATAACTGTTCTAGAGTTATAAAAGAGAAGCAAACATCGATAAACTCTTAATTTTATGTTCTTAAAAAGAAAAAAAGGTTGTGAAGAGTTTTGATTCCTTTCGCTACTTCATATCGTGCGCAGATGAGTTTTAAGCAGTTGTATTTTTAAGTATCAATTTTTTCAAGAAAATGAATAATTCTAGTAGGTAGATCAGGCTAAACAAGTTTTGAGAAGCTATGTAATGAGTTTTTAAAAAAATAACGATACCTGCAATACAAATGACTTTAAACAAACTACAATAGTGAATGTTAATTTCTTTTTGCTTAGATTTTTTTCTTATATAAATAAAACTTTATCGTAACTATATATCACCTTCTTATAAATTACTATTAAAGTACTTAACTGAATTTAAGAAATGATTTGTATTAAGTTATTGCCATTTAATTTCATAATTTCAGTTTTAAGTCTTATAAACATTACTTTAAAGTATGTACAAATACAATACCTATTAAGCCTCAGACAAATACAATATGCCTGAGAAGCCGTGAGATAATTTTAAATCTCGTTAGTGCAGAAAGTTAGGAATCCCTGATCTACACCATATCAGTAGTCTTAAAATCTACACTATAAAAAAAATATTAAAGCAAATATCTACCTCAGATCCTAAATCTCCAATATTAGATTGCATGTCATTTAATTGCAATAACTGTCACTTACCCCATTCCTTTGAAATTATCTTCTTTAAAAATAATACTTCATGCAGGAAGTTTAAATAACTTAAATCTTTTTAAAAGCCATAGAAAGGTTTACGTCTGGTGATCAATCCAATATTAATAACACTTTCGATAATGCTTTCAATATTAATAACACGAAAGAATGAGCGAATGTAGATAATTCAGAATTTCATTTTTCAGAAAGTCCACATATATCCGACGCCAATTGCACTTTAGAAATTTATCGAATGATCTGATACTTAAACTGAAAAAAATAAATATTTAAATTCTGCGTTCGGTAGATCTAAAAAGTTCGTTTATTTACATTTAAAAAAGCTGAAGGAGCTTCCAACATGAAAGGTTGTAAGCGTTAATAAAGTTCCAAAACGAAACATTTCTTCATAATGTAGTTCTCTAAACTGCGATTTTAAATAATTCTTATAAGTTTAAAAAAGAGCAATCGATTGTTGACTGCGATCACTAAAAATTCTGTAAACGCGTCATATTCGTCCGCCTCTTGCTTCGAAAAATAGAGAGAGAAAAAACTGTTAGTTGTAATCTTACGTAAATATCTCTTTAAATAATGAAAATGAATTATTTATATATCATTCGTCTTTTACAAAGAAAATTTCCTCACCATTGTTAGTACATCAAGGCACTTTTGAATAGCATCATAAATACAAAATTCATGAAAAGTCCAATGGTAATTGCTATGGGCAATGCAGAAAATATTACATATTATGTTTAAAACGCATCTTAATTATAACTGATGCATCATAGTGACAAATTCTAAATATAACACTCAAACAATATTCTATTTGTTTTGATATTCAAAAAGAAACATTAGTTTTGATGACAGAAGAATATGGCATTTTCGTGCTAATTAAGGATCTTCTTAAGACAAAAAAAAAATATTTCCACCACCTTGTATATACGAATATGAATATTCATTCAGCTACAAATTATTGTCTCGAAACATTTTTTGTAACATTTCATTTAAGGAAATGTGTTTTATTGAACTTAGTTGCCAAAGTTTACTTTTTAAAGATATCAATGTTTTCAAAACAGGATGTCTGAAAAAGTAAAAAATTTAAAATTCGATATCTAGGTTATATCGAATACACTTCAATAAATAAAATAAAACAAAAAACATTTCATTATTAATTAGTTACTGAATGAATTAGGAAATTACATTCATAAATTTCACCGCGGGGTCAATATTGAAAAGGTAAAATTGTTTTCTGTCTGAATTAAAACGTAATAAGTTAATGAAAATTTAGTAATTAGGTGAAATAGAACACAACTCAATGTATAATAGAAAATAAAAACAATACCTTATTATTTAGTTACTGAACGTTCAGAAATTTCATTCACAGATGTATTGCTGGAATTCAGCGTAGGGTTAACATTGAGAAAATAAAATCCTTCTCTGTCAGAATTAAAATGTAATATGATGAAAATTTGAAAATGGTTTCAATGGAACACAACTCAATGAATAAAGCAAAAATTATTCCATTATTAATTAGTTATTGAAGGAATGAGGAAAATACGTTCTCAAAATTCACTATGAATATATTTCTGCAATAGGTTAACATTGAGGAAGTAAAATCCTTTTTATCTGAATTAAAACATAATATGATTGTTAAACCAGACACAATAAATGACACAATGTTATTAGAAAAGATTTCCAAGTTTAAAACAAGTTTTGCTTTGGTTTATTAAGGAGAATTATTGGTTGTTTATAAAAAGAAAAAAGGAAAATTGAAATAATATTAATCACCCAAAATAATACGCAAGGTAACAAAAAACATAAAACAATACTTTAATTCTGCTAAGTTTTCTGTTACTATAATTGCTCTTTAATAAATAAATTCCAATTTTTGGCGGCTAGTTTTTTCCCGGCCGGATCTGCATTAGTAAGTGGGCATTGGATTTCTGTTTTGACATCAATTTAAAATTCATGTGACGAAACACAAAACTCGTTCAACCATTTGCCAGGCTTGACCTAACTTCCAATTTAATTACTCAGGTTAATATACAGAACGATACAATGTTTTAAACCAACTAAATTTTTTCTTGCTAAAACCAAGCATAAAAGATCATAAATTTTTTTAATGTTTAAAATTAGTGAGTTGAGTAAATTTTTAATCGTTATTGAACAGTAAACTTTAGGCAATAAATTTTATAAATTTTAACATTAAATTTAACATATTAGGTTGATTTGGAATTTATTATTAATAACTAAAAGCGTTGCCTCAAACAGTTTAAAAATGAATAATTTTCTAAAAGGAAAAAAAGTGGCAGCGCCATCTGTCGAAGCAATTTTGAATTGAAACTTAATGATGCTTATGGTGAAATACTTCTGAATATAAGAAAAGATCTTTAGCAGATAGTTATGCCACCTTTCATAAGTTTACGACAAGAATCACTTTTTTAATCTAATCAATTTTCTGCTATAAATTGTCGAAAACCATCAGTCAAAGTTAGAAAAACATTAAATATGTAATTAAATTTAAAATTTGTTGATACATGTAAATAAAGCTTTAAATATGTAAATAGAACATTAACTATGTTTATAAATTTGCAAAGATGCTGATTTTCATCGAAAAATTAAAAAATTTTAAACTACTATTACCTAAACAAACTCAAAATTTAAGTTTCTTCCTAAAAGTATTATAAATAGAAAAAAAAATGGAAAAATTTCACAGTGTACTAACATTTTTTCACAATACAGCGAAAAAAATATTAGATCTACAAAATTAAACCACCAGTATTCAAATTATTATGACCCTCTTCTGTAAATAAACAGACTTGTTTGAAACACATAACTTAATTCAAAAGTTTATTTGACTTAAAAAAATAATTTTTCATGCAATTAACGGAAAAAAATATCATTTACGTTTTGGGGAAAGGTAAGTATAAAAATACATTTGTAAATTAAAAATATTTTCAGGTCTATCAAATTAGCTTATATTCGGATTACGGGTGTTAAAATTTTGAAAATACTTTCCTTGAGAAAACTGCAGCGTAAGAAAATTAAAAGCACTGTCGCTAAAAATAAAGGGACAATAGATTCTGCAATATTTATAACTATCAGAGCATATTACATAAAGCACGAATTAAATGCGAAATATGATCACGCATTAGTATAATCACGGAGAACGTTTTGAAAAAAATATATTTACCATAGGAAAATCCAAAATTTAAAGTCATACAAATGCACAAAACCCTGAGAAACGCCATGGTGTTAGGAGACAGTTAAAGAGAGAAATCAAAACAAAAAAAAGTACTATTTATTAATTTTGATAAGATTTTTTATTTACTTTTCATTTTAATCTCTTCATTGGATAATCGTTATCGTTAAAGCCTTTTCATGTTTTGTAGACTTAACGGGTTTTTATCGAAAAATACATGTCAATATAATTTAAACACACCTTTTGTTTAAAAAAGGCCATTGTTAACTAAAAACGCATCATCAGTTTGAAGGGTTTTGAAATCCTTCAATTGAATTTTTACATTGTTTCGTTTACCGTAAAAGCAATTCTGATTTTTCGCAAATTTATATTGCTGCCTTTATTTAAAAGCTTACTGCGTAATTGTTTTTTTAACAAATCTATTGAAAGTATTAAGTATATTTTAAAGTGTGTTTAAATTTTTTAATTGAAGCAAAATTATATATTTATACTTTTTCCCGAAGGCTACCCCTTGTTGTTAAAGTAAATAACAGAAATTAGGCTTTTTTGTATGTAATATACTATTTTTATAACTGTTATGGGTTTGCAAAAGTTATTCATTACTGTTAACATGGTTTTTCGAAGCTCTTTCGCTAAGGAAAATAAAAAAAAGTTGCAATTTAAATGCCTTACATTTGAAGCTAAGCTATAATTTTAAACTATATATACCATCTTACCTTAGAGAATTTATTTGTTAAGAACTAACAAATAAATAAAATATTTTAGAAGTTATTAAACTTTTTTAAAAATTGATAATTTCCAATAATCGCAATTATTAATATTACAATAGCATTTTAATATATAATAGTAATTATTAATATATATATAAATTATTAATTATAATTTTCATCTGTGAAGATAAATCTCACCAAATTGGCGATTTTGAAAAAAGTTTGGTAACTTTTAAAATATTTTATTTATTTGTTTAGAAATTAGAACTAGTTTAGAAATTAAATATTTGACTCCATGCACTAAAACTGTGTTGTTTTTTTTAATTTCCTTGGGCTTTAGAGACTCGAAAGACAATTATATTTGTTTATAGTTCACATTCTTATTATTTTTAATTTTACTTATCCACCTTGCCATTATTTTTGAAAATATTACTTCCTTTTGAAAATTTAAAGCGAATCCCTTAGTTATAATCAGTGGACTTCCGAGGGGTCCGTAGACCACCAGGGATACATGGACCACAATAGGATTTGCGGTAATGGTATTAATGCAAATCATTGAATGTTGCTGAATCCTGTTTTGAGAATAAGCCTTAAAATAGACAGAAGTATTAATTTAATAGTAATATGTATTTAGAATCGGGACAGTTTTCGCTATTTGAGACGTTAAAAATTAAACAACTAAGGAAAACACTTTATTTACTCTGTTATCCTATTGTTTGGAGGCTAAAAATTATCTTTTAAAAATCTCGCTGAGTTTAGAAAAATAAGATATTTAATCACGATATATTGTATTTATTATGTTGTATTTTCAAGTATCAAATAAGAAATATAAAACATTCATCATTCAAAGGCGAAGAAAAGTTAAACCCGTTAATCTTAAGTGAAGAATAAAGCATTCATTTTGAGAAAAAAGTCAACTTTCACTAGGATAAGATAATAATTATATCAGCCCTATTAAAGGAATATGCGTGTGATAAATAGCACATGCTGATATATTTGCTCCTTTAAGCTTATCTTTTGGGTTTTAACTTATTAATGAAGTAATGAATATGAATAGAAAATAAAAAAACTGTTTGAAAAATAATTTATATGGCTGACTAGAAATAATTGGGCAAGTAGGAAATTATATAATTCGTATTGGAGGTAACCTGCGTGCACAAATTTCGGGATACTTTCTTCGTTTTTGACGAAATTGTTTCCTGGTATATATTCGGAGCAAAAATTTCGTCGAAGTGACAATATAACTGTCATCACTTTTTAGAAGAAATACATTTCGTCAAAATTAAAAAATATATTTCACCATTTTCTTTTTTTCTTTTTCAAAAAGGAAAACGTAACTCCTTATGAATTCAACTTTTCTAATGACCACTTCATCGTGGGCAACATAAATGGATCAATGTCGCCTAAGCAGCAGGGGATGAAGGACTGATAGAACCGAGAGATAAATTACACATATGACCTAACGGGATTCGAACCCGTGGTTTTAGTCCAATTCCTTGATCACAATAATCGGTTTATCTCGTCTCTTTATCTTCCATCGTCTTCTTCCTAGTTTAATAATTCTAGTTATCAATCTCACGCAATGGACTACAATGAAATTCCGAGTTGAGGAAATATTTTCGCCATACGTTTGAAACTACATGTTACGTCCCAAATCACGTGATTTCGTGACAAAATGATTCTAAACATTAACGAAATATATACAACGAATATATAAGAATTGCTTAATCATCAGAAGTAAAAATTTTATTTCTTAGTGTTAAGAACGAAAGAATGAACATTAGAATGAAAGGTGTACAGCTAGTCTGGAATACTCCCCCAGTAATTATCTGGTACTCCTGGGATAAACCGGGTCGTGCTTTGGCCTTCAGAGGTAATAGATGCGATCAGACCGCGTTCACTAGATTCATCAGTGGTCATATAAAGTACATGAGATATGAACAGCAGCGAAAGGTCTATCCCACTTGCAACAAATGTTTCTCCAGTGCAGACAGCCAGGTCCACCTCCTTAGCTGTGTGGATTTTGAAACGGAGGATTTTCTGAGCGACCCGGTCTTGTTTTTTGATTTCCTGAGGATGAATGGACTCATGGACCTGGTCTAGCTTCGCTAAACCAGTGGGGATGAGAAACAAACAAACAAAACAAGAACGCTATTCATTTTTTGTCGTTTTTAGATTAAATGGAAAAAAACAGCATTTTATTTAAAACTCCAGTTAAAAATAATAAAATGACTGCAAAAATGGTATCAATGTTCTTCTAAAACTAGCTGTAATTACTGCTTCAGAGCAGCATACATCTCCATAAGTATCCATTGGTGACGGTCTGGGAAACATCCCTGAGGATGATCCAAAGACATGCATCAGAATTTTGATCCTCTGCAGGAAGGAATGGCTTTACCGTCTTGGTAGCCTGACGACCAGCACGCAGTGTCGAGCACTATAACGGTCGAACAGTTTTGTTTGAGTGGTTTGTTACTCCTCTGAACACATTACATTAATAGAATTAAGTTTCGGTCGTGTGTTGGTAATAGATATTTTCTTTTCAGGTAACATAAGTGACGTCATCCATGCATATCATTACGGAATCTGTACATAAGACATGCATTGTTTAAAGCATATGCCACTTCACTATGTTGTTTCCTGTGATGATGTACCATATCTTGTTAAGCTGTATTCAAAGTAATTATTTTCAGTTGTTTGCTGTATCGAGATGACACTGCATGTAATTAAAAAGTTTTTAAATCTACAAGTTTCCTCATGTGAGTTAACACATTCACTAACTACTGTGCATGCTCTGCTAACAGGTTTAGCGAGGATTGATGCCGCGCAACCTCGGTCTCTACACAGACTGATCAAAATGATCAGTCCACATGCTTACTGACCGATGCCAATGATTCTGTCCTGGGAACTGTATCTTTACGATCAATCCACTTTGGGACTAAAGGATATAAACCTCGAACATAATATTATCGCAATAAACATGAAAGAAGACTGGAAAATAATAAATCAAGAGTCAACTGTGTGGTTCTGGAGCACCTATGAATAGAGAGCACCTCCATTGCTGTAGGAGGCTCCACGGACTTGACTCGGAGACCGCAAGATATTGGCGTGCGAGAGAGCTTTTGGGAAGATGACTTCAGTCTTTTGTTATCTTCTATTTTTATTGTTCCTCTGTGTTATTATTTGTATTCCCTGACATTGGAAATAAAAAAATAATAATAAATCAATAATTTCAAAAACATAATTTTATTTAAATTTATCCAAAATATAAATACGAGTATTTATTTGTGCTAGTTGGCATATTAAAATCATCTTTTTTTTGGCAAAATGGTTCACTTGATGTCGTACGTAGGTAAAATTTTGGATGTTTTTTTAAACCCAATATCTTTTGTGCATGGTATCCCATCTCAGAAATGACAGAGTTAAAATTAGTGCACATTTTGCTCTGGTACATCAAGTAGTTCTGGCACATCACAGCAGAGTAGTCGCAATCTGTTATGGACGATATGAAATATTCATAGGCTCTACTGTGATCACAGGAACTGGCTATCAAATACTGAAAACCTATATAAAAATTTTAAAAATATATAACAGTTTTTTTTCATGAACATTTATTGAAAAACTAGCTAAAAATTGAAAACAGATATTAATTAAAATTGAAAATACGGTAATGTGATGCATATAGTATTTTTTCCAATGCACAATGCGCAAAAAACGGACCACCCTGAATAAATTTTGACTAATGATCGGATCTTCACGTTTTAGGTCTCATCTTAATGATTTGAGGGGGTGACCTCGAATATTCTAATTAATTAGTGCAGAGGATATTTTAAGTTACGTAATCAGACACAAAAACGTACTTTAAATGAACATACTTTTTTTAACGGATTCAGATTTCTGACCATGAAAATATAGGGGGAATCCGCAATCTTGGAAATATGATCCCCATAAAATGTTTGTGCACAATAATTTATTTGTTGTTGTATACAATAATTTATTGTACATTCGCTTTATTCGAAAATAATTCCTTTCAAAAGTTTACTTTTAGTAACTTTTATTATTTTATAATATGGAATGTAATGTATGTAATTATTATATCATTTTAAAGGTTGAAATTTTAGATGGGAAAATACAAAATTTGAGCGAAATCGGTCGAATAGTTTCTGAAAAGTCAAATTTTAAAAAGTCGTATTTTTAAAATTTGATTTCTCAGGTCACCGATCTCACTCAAATTTTCCGTAAAATTTTAAATTTGTTATGAAAAACATTTTTTGGCTCTAAAACAGAATCAAAACTAAGTCATTAATGAAGTAGTATTCAAATCTATCACATCAAGTTATAAATATTTCATGTACTGTAAACCAATGTGTTTTAGAAAAACGCATGAGACTTCCAAAAGTGTATTATAACTCTGAAAATAGTTAAGGCACTTTTAACATAAATCATTGGGCTCTTTTTGTATCTAACTATATTATTTTCTGACATTTCATTTTAAATATTAGTGCTGTAATTGAAATTTCCTAATTAATTACATTTTAAAATCATATTAACTAAATAATAAACATGTAATTAAATAGAGAGTAATTAGTGTAAATATGTGCAAAAAATGTATAAAACTATACACAAAGAGGAGGCCCCTAATCTAAAAAATTAGAATTTTTATAAATTTTATCAGTTATAATCAGTTATTACTTTCTTAACTGTTTACCATCATTCAAATAAAACGATGCTGCAATATTTTGGACAGTTTAAGACGAAGGTGGAAAAACTGTTTTTAAATTAGTTGTTTTTCACGGTGTATATTTTTGGACAGTTGACTGAAGAGTTGTGGTCAGTTGATGTTAGGGTTTTGTACAGTACAACGTATAACATGTTTTCACCATTGATTTCAACATAATGCCTTGCAATGGAATTATTTGAAGATATTAAAGTTACTATTTTGTAGAAGAAGTTCATTGATTTACCATTAGTTGGAGGAAAGAAATATTTGTAGAATATTTATTCAGAAGACGATGATTAACACGAGTTGGATAAGATATGCATTGTTGTATTTCCAATTGTTCATTGTTGTATTTCCAATTGTTCATTGTTGTATTCCCAATTGTTCATTGTTGTATTCCCAATTGTTCATTGTTGTATTCCATAGCGATGCAGGCCATTAATTATAGATTAAGCACCATAAATTACTTTAATAAAGAATCAGATTATGATTAACAGTAAAAATGTTTTATTTTTGAAAAATACGGAGCTCCAAAGTAAAGAGAAATCTTCATTCTTATTCTACATATGAACTGTTAAAAATAATAAATTTTGAAAATGGCTTGGAGGGTGTGGCCGCTGGGCTTAGTTCTACAGGGCACCTCAGTTCACTCAGTAATCCAAAACTGCAACTATTATGTGTATGTTACAGTTACAGAGTGAAATCCGTTATTTCGTAGAATAACTAGGTATTTAATGAAATAACTAGGGAAGTCAAAGTATATAAAATGATTGAGTTCTACGATTTAAAACGGTATTCTATAGAATAACGATTAGTCAAAGTAAGAAATACGGTATCCGAAAGCTCTTTGAACTAGTTCAAGTTGCTTTAAATCAATTTTGTGCGGCTTATAGCTGCTTTGTAATGACGTCTGTGTGTGTACACTTCATTCAGTTGCTTTTAGACGTATTTATTAATCTGAGCAATATGAGCAATAATAAATTATATCATCTTCTTTTCCTTATTATTTATCAATTAATCATCCGCCATAGAGATAAAATGTATTTTTCGAGTGATTTGAGCTGTTTATGATCAATTAATTTATGAAATAACTTAGAAATTGTTTATTTTTAGCTCTAACAGTCTATCATTAGTTATTTCATTGCATAACTAAATAAAGTATGAAATTTTTCATCTATTACATACTTTAACTGTTTTATCTAGCTATTTCATGAAATACTTAGTAATTCTATAAAACAACTGAATTTTACATTTTAACTGTAGCACATGTATACATTAGAATAGCTTTCGCCAAAGAAACTTAAGGAATCCATGTCTTGGCTATTAATTGATTTAATTTCCTACCAAAGCTTTTTTTCATAGCCTCACCAATATAAATATATTGACGAGAAAGAAAGTGTGAGAAATAATGCTGAATTTTAATGAATTCACTATATTAGCAACTATATAATGGTTGACGAATTCTATGCTGATGTATTAGGCAGATGAATCTCTAAAATTAGATTTTATTCTGCACTCAATTCAAATGTATGGTATTAAAAGATTATCGATTATATAAATGATTTCGATTTGCTGATGATTAAATAAGATAGTAATTCAGTTTTTAAATATTAGCAAATATTTTATGCTTATTTCAGCATAACATGCCTAATGACTTACTAAGCCTACATTCAGTAAAAAGCAACAAA
The DNA here is from genome assembly GCF_043381705.1 of Parasteatoda tepidariorum. NCBI lineage: Eukaryota > Metazoa > Arthropoda > Arachnida > Araneae > Theridiidae > Parasteatoda > Parasteatoda tepidariorum. Next base: position 44,559,618 of record NC_092209.1, on the reverse strand, counting down.
AAAATAAAATTTGGGACAAGTGACAGCAAACAGTCTTGATTTCCTTTGCTAAAATATTCTGTTTTTAGAAAATCGCGAAATAGGTAATTATTGGGAGTACAAATTAGTTCGGTTCATTTTTAAGATATGGCTCTGCTGTTATGAATGCTTCATAGTGACAGCTGGTGTCGGTGGTTTCAGAGAGGTTAAACATCTGTCAATAATATTCATTTTACATCGCTTTGAGTTTCATACAAAAACCCTGTTTTTTACTTTTTTGGGTATGTCAAGTTTTGTGGTAACGAAGCACCATTTGCGAGAGGTTTTATGCTTCTGCTTTAATTGGAAGAAAAGTGCAGTTGAAGAGCATCGAATTCTTGCAGAAGTTTATGGTGACAATGCTCCAACTGATAAATCATTTTGAGAATGGTTTCGATATTTCAGGAATGGTGAATGATGAATAGTGTTGTATACTATGAGCTGCTACAACCTGGTTATTCCATTACGGGCGATCAGTATAGGCTACAATTGATTCATTTGAGCCGTGCATTACGAGAAAAATGGCCGGAATATGAGCAAAGACATGACAAAGTTATTTTTCTGCCTAATAACGGTCAGCCTGATGTCGCAAAAGTTGTAAAAAAAATATTTGGAAACGCTCCAGTGGGATATTTTACCACACCCGCTGTATTTGCTGGACATTGCTCATTCTGATTACTGGTTGTTCCGACGGATGCAGCACGACGGCAGGTCACCAGTTCACTTCTTTCTCAGAAATCGAAAATTGACTCCTAACTTGGTCGCCTCAAAAGACGAGGCGTTTTTTCGAAATGGAATTCGAAAATTGCCTGAGAGGTGGGAAAAAGTAGTAGCCAACGATGGACAATACTTTGATTAATCTGTTCATTTTGTTCTGAAATAAATGCATTTTTGATCACAAGAAAAACGGACCGAACTAATTTGTACATCCAATAGCATTCTGAAAGAAATTTAATTCTATTTGTAGATCTAAAGCTCTTTCTGTTGATACCTGCAAGAATTGAATTCAGCATTTCTACATTTGTCAAACATCCAGGTTGATGATTGCCACCATTAGGATAATAGTCAATGTCTCCAATCATTTGCTCAAGACCTAAACCTAAAAAGACAATAAATTTTGTATTTTCTAACAAACTAAACTGTTGGAAGGTACAATTAATGGAAAACAGAAGAAAATGTACCGTTTTCTGCATTTTGTTTAGGAAACCAGCGGTTTATTCTCACAAGTTTTAAAATTCGTCACTAATATTCTCGAAGGGAGGGGCTGGAAAAATTGTAAAAAGATATTTTTTAAGCATGTCAAACTATTTCAGCAGAAATGTCTGCACCTGTATCGATAAATTTTTGTCCTCTGACTACGCTACGTTGTTGCTGAAAATGATGAAGATTTTGAAAACATTGTATTATTAGCTTTACCAAGTTGACTATATCATCTGCTTCAAATTTGTAACTAGTTTTAAAACATAATGAGAACAATTTCGCTGGTTTCCTAAGAATACGGTTCGGAAATGATCGGAAACCAGAAGTTTATTCTCGATGGTATCGAAGTTAATGACTAATATTCTCAAAAAGAGACTGAAAAATATAAAAAATATTTTTTTATGCTTCTCAAACTATTCCAACAGAAATGTTTGTACCTCCATCTGTAAATTTTTATCCTATGATTGCACAAAGTTGTTGTTGAATAGTGAATATTTTGAAAACATTGTCTTATAGCTTTCCCTATTTGACCTTGCATTTTTTTCGAACTCAGTAACTAACTTTGTAACTGATTTTAAAACTTAACGAGAACTAATTCTATACGTTCTTAAACAGTTTCATTTTGCTCAGAAATAAGAATATGCTGTTTCAATTCTTAACACATGAAATTTTCAAATTCAGTTATTATTTGACACTTATAATTCTTTTGAATGCTATTTTGACACTTTTTTTTTACAGTGTAGTTGAATTTCAGCAGCCTGAAATTCAGCACGCACGGTATTTTTTCCAACAAGTTTATCAGTTAATCATTTCCGAACCAATTATCGAATTTTTTACTTCATTGTAATTCCTGTATATTTTTTAACAGACAATAGAAATTTTAAATTTCCAAGTTATACAGTATTTGTAAAGCAAAACAAAATTGCAATTTGGACGTTAAATACAATTGAAACGATAAGTTGGACACGCAAAGCAGCTCTTACGACTTTTTAATGTAGGGAGACATTTAATTTTTTTAAGATCTAATTGTATTCATCTTTACCTTGTATAAAATTATTAGCTGCATTTGTATGAATAATATCCACAAACTTAGCATCGGTTCGATCTAATCGCAAAATAGGTATGGCATTTTGAAAGTATGGACCAGCAGGATCCAAACCTAAAAATTAAAAAGCATAAATCTTTTAAAATAAAGAATTATCTAACTGCGAACAGAATTAAGGAGAAAGATATTGCTTAGAAATCAATTCATTAGAAATATACATTAAGAAATTTGTTCTTCAATGGCATAATTAACGATAGTATAATGTAGACTAAAAAAATAATTGTACTTACAAATAAAAAATGAACAGTAAGTCAAAGCATTAGAGCCACATAAGGAATCATCTTTTTTTTCTGTTGCATAAAGTTTTTTTTAACTTACCTTAGATACTTTCGTATCACTGACTTCAATTCTGATTCCCTCTACAGTCAACATTTTTAGTCCATTTTTTGTCGAAATATACAAGTTTAAAATAGTTATATATAACAGGTGATAACGCAAATGTTGCGACAAATTTCTAGAAGAGTTAGGGCACATCATTATAATTTAAAAATGAATTGGAACCCATACCCGGAAATATTATCATACGCCGCTATTGTGAATTGTTTCTTCGTGTGCTTCTGAACAAAACATAATAGGGAAGCGCCCTTTGCCGCGTATGATGAGATTGCCGGGCATGGGTTTCTGTGCAATTTTAATCCTGGTGATGCCCCCTAACTCTCCTAGAAGTTATATTTTATATCCGTCGTTGAACAGACGACCCAATTTTTGGGTTTACGATTACTAATGTTCAACTCCGTAGCTTTGTAGTTTTCAATCCAATCCAGAAGACAAGGGAACTCCTCGATCAAGTATTGGGAGAAATTTGCCTTCGTGGAAGACTTTTTGATGGAACTAACCCGCATTTGCGTTACATGGAGAGGAAGACCACGAGAATCTCCAAAGGGTACCCAGATGGCAAGGGGATCAATCTACCATTGAGGATATTTCACATCAGCACTGTGGTCGGAGCAAGCCGGATGCGGCATTCGTATCTACAAGCCATTGCCGGAATCGAACTTCCCCTAATTAGAAGGCGAACGCTCTATCCCCTGTCCCATCGGCTCACCTCCTATTTTATCTAATATTTTTAAACTTCTACATTTCAACAAAAAACATTAGTTGACTTAAAATGTCATTTTTAAAAAAAATCTCTAGCTTCATACGCAAAACTATCTTTAGACTTGAAATCCCCACACCCAAATGAGGCAAGATCAAGTATTTGTATAGTAAATGCAACAAAATATTTGTTCCCAGTGTTATAATTCATCATCAAGCAAAGAAATTTCTAATCGAAAAATTTTCAAACAGGCTAAAAATAAAGTTTTATATTTAAGAGCTGAATCGGTTTATCAATAATTTACGCATTTTTTGTGAAATTTTGGTGTGTCTTTAGGCTGGCAAAAAATGGCACAGATCGATACAGTTATCACGATTTTTGCGAAAAAAGTTAAATCAATGAGAAAATCCACCCAACACCTCGTAGAAGAGAAAAGGCCTCAGCACGCATCAATTTAGACGGATCAAATCAGACAATTAATCACGAAGTAACGAACATAAACTGCACACTGGAAGAAAATAAGAAAGACGTCCCTACGTTCGGGCTACTAATCTGCGCAGTGGGAACAGGTACATTATGCTTGGATTACTAAAGGATCACATTTCTTGTTTATGTCTACCCGTGTAGAGGCCTTTTCTCTTCTAGGAAGTATTGATCAGCCAGGATTCGATATCATTCTCCTTCCCACGAAATATACAGTTTTGGAAGTGCTTGTCACAAACCTCTAACTACCATAGATACAGAGACTCTTAGTTAAATAAGTAACAGTAGCTGACTTTACCCGTTATTCTTGATACTCCATTCAATCTCTTTCCAGCAAATCCAGCTATATGAGCTCCCAAGCTATGGCCAATAATGTGGATGTGATCCAAGCTTATGTTCTTAATAATCTACAGGAGAGACTTTTGTGATGAAAGAAAATCTCTGCTTAGTTATGAAACTCTCAAAAAATATATTCGAAGATTCAATCATATTTACCTGCAAAATATTTATTAATTTAGCAACTTGGGCTCCGACAACTCTTCCATTGGCAACAGCTTGAGGATAGGGAGGCTGGTTATTATACGACCAATCAACGATTATCACGTTGAAAGATCCTTGCTCCAAAAGTGCTTTTTTTATACGCTGAAATAGTAATTTAATCAATTTACAGGGTGCGAATTTATGTTCGTTACTACTCTCTTAGCTATATATACATTATATATATATGAAATGGCTGTGCTAAATTACAAGATGAGATTGCTTACAGCACCACCTGGTGATGTCTGCAGAGTTAGTATTTTCATCTCGATAACTTTTTGTCATTTAGTCATGTAACATATATTTTTATGTATTTCCCTTCATACTCATGAATAACTATTTTTGTTGGATACCTATGAATGCGGTTTAGCAGTCATTTTAAATTATTTAGCTGTGATAGTGTTTTAATTCAATGGAACAATACTCCTGGATTTTAAAAAAAACATAATTAAAAATGATAACATTAGAAACTTAAATAACGTTCGCAGTAATAATTGACGTAAAATTGAACACCTCAAATTAATTACTCTGAAAATTATGGTATATTATTTTACGGTAAACATAAACTTCACAGTAAAATGGATTTTACAGATGATGCACTCAAAGTACCGGTACTTAATACCGTAATTTGATCCAGAATTCTCACACTGTATACCCATGATGGTTTTCCATTGATGGACTAACATAATCTTGATGGTAATTATCAATAATTTCATCATGAACCATTATATTCTTGATGGTAACCAACATAAGCAACCATCCCCCTAATGCAGGAATTCGGACTGATTTATGATAGTCCAACATAAGAATAGCAACTTGTTTTGATGGTTTGTTCCTGTTGAACCATCAGGAATTTCAATCATAGTATCTTAGAAATCAAAAATTGGCACGATCATGGACAACCATCATCCTAGAATAAGAATTCCGACTGATTTATGATTTTCCAACATAAGAAACAAATAAAAAATTGTTTTGGTGGTATATTCCTGAGAACAAACAAGAATTCAAAATCAACCATCAGGATAATGTATAGTTGTACCATCATGAACCATCACGGATCATCATGGATTGTTGGTCAATGAGAGTGAAATTTCTTTCGATGGTTAACCATCATAGTATATATGGTTAACGATCATAGTATAAAGTAGTTCACTGGAATTCGGACTGATTTATTATGATCCAACATAAGAGAACCTAACTTGTTTTGGTGGTATATTCCTGAGAACTAACAAGAATTCCTAATCAACCATCATGGTAATGTATAGTTGCAACCATCATGAACTATCGCGGATCATCATGGATTGTTGGTCAATGAGAGTGAAACTTCTCTTGATGGTTAACCATCATAGTTAAAGTAGTTTGATGGCATATCAAAAACCATGAACGCCAAATGGAAAATGGTGGATGATATTGAACCTTTATGAATCACACTGAAACTAACATAATCCGTCAAAATTTTTCGATATGACCATCAGGAATTTTGACCTGGGTAAATAATCATTTTTGCTGGGTAATTACGGTTAAGAATATGGTTATCAGATAGAATACATAACTACATCTTCTTTAAATCTTAGAGTGTGTTAGTTCAGTGTATAATTAAAGATAAAAAATTACAACCAAAGAATTTTAAAAAAATAAATAAGTAAAAATAATCTCATATACTTACATATCTTGTGTCATTCGGTTGCACATTGACGTTATAACCATGAATTATTATTTTAGTTGGATAGTTTTGGTTAATATTAGCATCTGAAATAGTATCCTCAGTTAAGTTCATCTTGTATGGTTCTTCAATGTTTGACGGAGTAAATAGTAAAAACTCAGTTTTGAAAACATCAACTGGAGCAAAACTAAGTGGTCTGTCAGGAATACTGAACCATGGGGGTCCATTATAGAAACACCCGAGTCCCTCATAGCATTTGGTTTGAAAAGGCACTGAAATTTTTATTAACAGATACTCATAGAATAATTATAAGAAAGATTCTAAACAAAAAAAATCGAAACTTATACAAATTTAAAATTCTTATTAATATGTGTAAGCTTGTTTTAGTCTTGTCTAATCCAATATGGATGCCTGCTCATCAAAAAAATCTTGCAATATTTGTTCTCAGCATTTTATCGAGGATAGTGCTGCGAGGATAGTGATACCATAAACAGCAAGCATCTGCGGATAAATGCGTTCATTACGCCAATGCCACAAAAAATCGAACTGCTGCGAGTTGTTCTGTCCTGTTGAAACGTTCCATCTTTGGCGCGATGTAGGCCTAAATCTAAGGTGGGCCTACATCTCTCAAATATTAGTATGCCATAGGCACGGCTTTACACTAACTTTTAAGGCTCCATGCGAACTAATTTAATTAGTTATACACAATCTACAATGAACTCCTCTTATCATTTCCCTGATATTCCTTATAGCGAATTCCTTATCTTTAATCCTTTTGGCCTTTATATTCCTTATCCTTGCAAATAAACCTTTTCATTTGTTCATTTCCAATGTAGCATAAGTTTTATTTTAATTTTTATATAGTTTGTAGGCTACTAAATTTAAATTTTTGCCATAAAAACATCTTTCTTTTATAATGAGTGAATTTATTACAAGTTTGAATGAGTGAATTGGAAATTGATAAAATTAAGCAAGTCTAATGGTATGAAATTTTAAAATGGTTAATGTAAAGGGTCACATTTTGAGAAAGGTTAATTGCAATGTATGTTCATGCTCATGTCAACTTTAAAAGTGTTGTATTCCATTTATATTTTAATTGACACAGCGTTACGAACAGATCCATAGTCTGTAAAGAATTATAGCCAGTGTTCAAAAACCTTAACTTTTTCTTTAGAAAGAGAAACATTTCTAGCTCATTTCTTAACCCCTTAACTGCCGAGTAAAATTAACGTGATTCACTCCCCAGTGCCACCGTTTTTTGCTCAAGTGCACTTTCTTACACTGTGTTTTGGTGGAGAAAATGATGCACGCTTTGCAATTTAAAAACAGTTTAATTTTATAAGACAAGAAATAGGAAAGAAAGAAAATACAAAATTTAAATTAAATAATAAAAATACAATATGAAAGATGTTAAAACTTAGCTGTTGTATGATAAATCCTGAAACATGGTTGGACACATAAACCAACATCACATTCATCGCACTGATAGTTTTCATATGCAGGTTTTTTTTCTTGAACAAACAGCACATTTTTAGCGATGCATTTTTCTTTGAAGACGTTGATGGAAAGAATAAAAAGCACCAAATACATACGGGAAACAAAAGCGAAAAAAGAATAAACCCGACCTTACTCAAATAAATACACACAAGCGATTAATACGATATCACTTTTCCATAACATCCTTTTCCCACTCCCCCTCCTCCGAAATTAGTAATACATTCGCAAAGCAAACACTTTCAAGGTCATTTTACAGCATTCTGAAGTAGGAGGGGGGGATGTTCTATTTATGTAGCAGCGCAATGCAAAGCATCGTACTTTGGGAAAGCGTATATATACGCCTGCGGCAGTTAACGCATCGTCTGGCCGAGACGTATATATACGCCCGCGGCAGTTAAGGGGTTAATAGAGAATGCATCACTGAATTAGTTACAAAATATGTTCTCAAATATGAATACTGCCGTCATATGTACTAAAAATTAAAAATAAGGTAAAGGTTTAAAATTTGTACGGTCTCTTTTAACATTGATTGAAAAACAATCAAAACTGAACTATTCTTTAATTTAATATTTTATGAAAGAAATTATAATTATTATAAAGCTATGCCTTTCACCACAAAAATATATAAAAAATTGAGTTTGGGGATAGCGTAACTTGTACTTACAATCAATCAACGGGCCCGTGACGAAAGGAATAAAGGTTGCATTCAAAAGTTGTGACTCTGCAGAGTTTATCCAAGTGGCAATCATCAAAATTACTAGCATTTTTGAATCTTTTGCTTTATTGAAATAAGGAATCAAAAGACCAGTTTTTCGTCTGAATACGAATGCCAGTAAATGAAGAAAACTCATACGTAAGGTACTTCTAAAACTTTTTATGCATACATGTGTTTTTCTTATAATGATAGCCAGAAGTTATAAGTCAGGTTTATTTCCTGAAAAGAAAAAAAAATAATAATATATATTTTTTTATTTGAAAATAAGAAATCATTCGATATTTTTTGTTGTAAACTACTATTAGATTAAAATTAAACATGTATTCCTTTTTATGAAAAACAGAAACTACTACAAGTCAATTTATCTTACAGAAAAATGAAGAATTTTAATGAAAAATTCAGAATATTCCTGATTTTTAGAAAAGGAAGACTGTTGTTTAAGTTATGGAATTAATTTATTATTCTTAAAATAATAGTCTCTATTTTTGTTTCAAACATTAATAGTGGAAATTTCGAGAGCAAACAAGAGACGAGAATGGCTCAGTTCGAGTGTTGACTTGGCCTCGTTAACTGAAAGACGTTTTCTGACTTAAACTCGTGCAAAAATTCTGGCATTTACTTTCTAACCAACGTTCAAACTAAACAGACACAGGAAAATCTGATTTGTTCAATGCTAATTAGTGAGGGTCAAAGTTTAACACCACCATAATTGTGATATCCGAAAACAATAACTAATGACACTATTATTTTTATAACTATTTTTGCACACTAATATCATGATTCAAAATTTTTTTGACTCTTAGATTATTCATTATCTGTTTTAATTTTTGGTTGCTCGAAGTTCAAAGTGCCTAAACAGTTAATTATGTGTACATATAGTACTATTATTCAACACATGATAGTCAAAATTTACAACGGCAGAATTATTCGACAGAAACTTAAGAAGTAGTGGGAAAATTTGATATGCCAGCTAAGCTAATTAACCTGAAAAAGACTAACTACACTTAGAGGGTAAAGTACAACGTGAAACTGGAGAACGATTTTTCTGAATCTTCCATACGGATAGAGAATTGCAACAGGGTGATGCTTTGTCATGTCTACTGTCAACTTGACTCTAGAAAAATCTCTAGGAGTGTCTCGTCTCATAAAAAGAGACGAGAGACTCTATCTACCAGAAGACTCTTCAAAGCTTGGCATTTGCTGATGATATCGCCTTAGTTAGTGTACCCTGAAAAATTGTCATAGGAGCATTCAATTTATTATGTAAGGTTCGCATATGTCTAATTTTATTAAGGCAGAGAATAGTTTAACTTTCATATAAAAAAGGTGGCAACATTCAGATATGTAAATAGAACGCTTCGCAAACGCATATATTTCGCTGTTATTATTTTTCATTAAATACTTTTATAAAATATCTCTTCGCTTATTTACTGTATTGCATATTAATTAAATTCCTTGTCATTCAACTTTATCTTATAATTAGAAGCTGAGGTTGGTAAATTTGGCCTAAAAATAAACAAGGATATAACTAAGTTCATGGAGACTTCCCACACTACACCTAATTCATAGCCATTTACAGTGAAGAATTACTTCTTTGAAATAGTTTCACAGCTCAAATATCTTGGAACTATCATCACTGTTAACCATGACTTGACCCTCAAGATAAAAAAAAACAACAGGCTCTTCAGTAAATCATGGTCTCAAAAACCAATTAAAATGTGGATTTATAAGTTTAAAATAAAAAATTAACATCTATAACAACTAATTCAACCTAAGAAAATGAATGTCTGTCCTAAGAGAATGAATTTTATGGCTGTAACCAAATTACACGAAAATAAAAGCGTGACCTTTGAATGGAAATTCTTAAGAGAAATATTTGCTTGCAGTTTAGGAGAATAATATATTATTGTTTGCATTCAATCAACCATTTATTCTTTACTTAACTCCGAAATTTATCTAAAGTACAAACAACCTGCAATTTTTAAAGTCATAAGATGCAATGGACTACGATGGGTCGGACATCTATTCTGATCTGATAATGCAAACCCAGTAAAAAAGCTCACCTTCATTAATCCTAATGGAGACAAAAAAAAAATGATGATCACTCCAGTCCTTCCCTTCCCCAACGAAGAAGTCCACCCAGTTTTGCCCCATCCTCAGAAAGTATTAATATTATTCGAAGATATATCTTAATTTTAAACTATATATTTCTATTTATGTACTATTAGAGTTAACGATTTTTAAATTAAAACTACATTTTATATCATATCATAATTGCTGAAGAGTTAAAACTTTAAACAATATATTTGTTAAAAATAAAGAAACTGTAAAACCATTTTAAGTAACTATCTAAATATCTCACGGGCATATTCCCACATACATCAAGCAAAAAGTAAAGCATTCCCTCAACAGCCCGTTCTGGATCAGAAGAGTTAATGAGGTTCAGGCATTACATTCGTGACCAATGTGATTTGCATTGCACACACGTCACTTTTACCTCTCAGATTAGCTAGTACCCATCGATCTGAAGCAGGATGTACTTCAAACAGCTACTGAGGATCGAACCCCAGTCCTTCGCAATGACAGTTCACTGCTTTAACCACTAAGCCTATTCCCACATGTATAAGCATCTTTTTACGAAAAAATTCTTTAGTGAATATTCATGAATTAAGATGCTATTGCAGAAGATATATAAAACTTATTTTAATATTTTTTCAATTAATTTTCCCACGGAGCTGTATAAATTTGAAATAATTAAAGCAGATTGTTATAGGCTGAAATATTATAAAAATGCAAAGGATAACTATCAATTATTCCTTTATTAACATTGATTAATATCGATATTCTTTTATCGTTAAAAATTTTGATATATATATATTTTTTTTTTTTTTTTTTTTTTTTTTTTTTAGCGTGCAGGAGGACCTAATTTTTAACAAACATGAGATTGAGTCAAAGAAACTTTTTTCGACTCAAACCCCTACAAAATGTTCCTCCACTATAACTGTGATGTCTATCAATGTTTGCAGTGCTTTTTTAATGGTTTGAACTGATAACATTCATATATTAGGAACATTGAATAATAAATACTTATAACAATACGACACTATAATGAACAACCATACTGTACGGATTTGTTTCAACAATATTGATTTTCTATAATTCGTAGCTAAAAAGGACATTATCAACAATGGTATTAATCATTCGAATCTGTTTGAATGTTAGCGATTGACGTTAAAACATTTAAATTCTGATTTGCGATATGAGCGATTTGTGCAAGGAAGTACTGATCAGAAATTGGAAGTTGGAGAGGATTAAGCATCCAAGACCTCGACCTCCAGAATGTAAGTATAAATAATGTATTTCTTTTAATTTTTATGCATTTTTTGATATCCGATTGTGTAATAACTATGAGGAACGAAAGTCTTCTTAACAGTGAAAAGCAATTCCATAATTCTTGACATTCCTATTCAGTTTTATAAATCTTTTAGAATGATTTTCCTCACGGTAATTTAATACAACAGTAATAAACATGGATAAAACGAAGGGCACATCCTAAAAATTGAAAACTGGATTCAAACTTAAGGACTGGAAATATCATTCAATAATCAAGAATGCTCTCCTTTCATGAAATAGTTGTCAATGCGTATTTGAGCAGGTACTTTTGAATATCTAAATTATGTTGATTTAATGTTTTCTATGGAATCCTCCAGAAGTAATTGTTTTATCGTTATTGACGTATTTGGCTAAACCTTGGAACTTTTCGACAATAACTAATAAAAAACATAAAATTAAGGTAATCTAAATGAAAAAAGAAAATACTGGCTCAAACGCTTAGGTACGTGCAGTCCTTAGTATGTCAGTATGTTTTAATACTTTTCAGACTATAGCATTTTTACTCTAATATGATCGTGTATGATAGAAAAAACTCCTTTTGTTATCTATCAAAAGCGTACGAGCAAATTCATACCAGTTCAAACACGTATGATTTGATGGTCCTTAGTATGTCAGTATATTTAATTACTTTTCAGACTATAGCATTTGTATACTAATATGATCGTGTAATTATTGAAAACAGCTTTTTTAATGCCTTTTTTCCAATGCCCACCTGTGTTAACATCCGTCAATTCAGGCATTTACAGGGCGATTTTGTTGGCCTCTCTTTCAGGGGCACCATATTAAGTGGGCCAACCTCGCTCCCACAGTGAGGACAGATAGTACAGAGAAGGAAAGAACATCCATGTCTTGCCCGGGATTTGAAACCAGAACTTTTCTGATGCAAGGACAGTTCCCTGCCCCCTACACAGGCCGGTGTGCGCTTTTTGAATGTACGGGGGGTGAAAATTAAATTGATAGTACTCAGAGATCCGTAGCTCTAGTTCTGCGCAACGGATTCTTCAAATGTAGATCATGTCGTTGAAGCTTCCATCGAAAAAAATAGTTTGAAATATTTTCAATAGATGGCCTTTTCTTTTAAAATCGCATGAAAAATTAATAAGGTATGTAATTTCTGTATGAAAACTATGCGTATTGTTTGAAAAAATCATTTGACCACATTTTGAATATGCCACTCAACAGGAAGAATTCTCATTGATTGTAAAACTCTTTTACCAGAGCGAGTGCATTGTTTTCAACACACCAAGATTATTGGCTAATGGAAAACTTAAAAGAGATGACCCATGTTCATAAATGCAGTTACAAGACGAACGAAATCTTGCGTCTATTTAAAAAATTAGCTCTTTGCGTTACATGGTTAAACCGAAGAATAAAGAAAGAGGAAGAAAAAAGAAGTCCAGCTCTTCGAATACATAACTGTCGCGACATAACTGAACATTGCTGTCTTGATTCAGAATGTTGTATTTTCCTTTATACGCGGGGATCACACTTAACCTTGGAGAACTGATTCATTATGCCAATGAAGACTGAACTTCTTTCCCAGTGTATATTTGTTGGTTCTAGCTATTTATATATTCTTTGGTTATATCCTTGCTAGGCGTGGTTCTTAATAGCTGGAATTGTGTGAATTTAACGAGCTTTTTGTTTTAGGCTTGTGACGTCAGAAGACTTCTTTCAGGTGCCTTTTTCAGTCCTCGTGTAAATATGGTGTAGGTTTGCGTAAACTAGATTTCTGGATGCTTTAGCGGGAAGGGAGAGCTTCTGTTAATTTTATTTTCTTCATTACAGTGCCACCTGTTACGAAAAATTTCAAACTATTTTTTCGACGGAAACCTCGATTTCATATATAATATGTACTTGAAGATTCTTCTAAATCCGTTCTGTAGAACCGGTGGTATGCGTCTTCGAGTATTATCAGTTTCATATTAACCACCTTGTATATTTTTGATTATATTAGGTTTTTCAAAGATTATTAGAATAATAAAATTAGAGGTTATGGCTAAAAAGTTTAGTTTAATTTACAAACGTTACTAAACCCGTATTTTTACAACAGCTCGGTATTTTTAGTAAATATTTTTATTATTACTTATCGATTCAGAGATATTTTATTTCAAAATAAGGCAAAAAGAAGCACTTATTTATTATAGAATTTGGTAAAAAAAAAGATATTTGAGCAAAAAATAAATAAATATGTTGTAAATATTTTTTTATTCTGATAATTGGTTTTAAAATTAAGCGTCATTGAAAAGTTTGTATTAATAATTTACTCTTGTGTTGTAACACCATATTTTATCAACCTTGTATATTTTTTCGCGTTTCAGATAGAGGGAGTGCGATAATAGAGATGGAAAAAGCTGCGAAAAACTTGCAGCAGAGAAAAATTGGAGCATTTTACTCTGATAAGTTTGAGACACCATGGGTCAATTACCCCTATACTAAAAAAAAGGAAACTGTGTTGATAAATAAAACCTCCAGCACAGTAGCTGTTGATTGTGGCACATCAACGCCTGAATATCGTTTAAGCATTAAGGATCAAAAGAAAAAGTCTTTGCTTCATGTTCTATGGCCTTTTTCATTTAAGAAAAAGTTCAAAAACAAAGAACATGCAAATCTAATAAAAAATAATGCGTTGGATACAGTTACTGTTAATGGTGACACATTGTCTCCTGAGCACAGTTTCAGCTCTAAAGAGCAAAAGAAAAATAGCTGGCTTAGTTTTCTATGGCCTTTTGCGTCAAAGAAAAGCAAAAACCGAGAAAAAACGAAGGTCATACTAAAAAAGGAAATCTCCAACACAGCTGGCTTTGATATTGAAACCTCATCTTCAAGCGTTTCTAATATACTTGGCGATGATGCATCCTCCAAAACTTTTACCAGCTCGGAAACAGATACCAAAAACATTAAATGTGGAGTAGCTGATACATTTAATGATGTTTTTGCAAGCCATAAAGATGTGGCAGATATTGACATGACCATACCTAAAGATGCAAATGTTACTTTAAACCTCGACAGCAAGCGCCATGTTGTGATAAATATGAATCAAGATTCAGACGTGAAACTGAACTTCAATGAAGATATAGTCCCAGCAGTTAACTTCGACTACGTGTTAAGTAATCTCGACCCAGTGTTCGATACTCTTGACCCCAAAGATCGAGAAAACATCTTGCAGCTCCAGGAAAGACTGAACAGCCTGTGTAATAGATTGCACAGGAATTTTGAAGATGTAGTTGAGGCTGCCGTATTGAAAGCTGCAGCACGTCGTGTAGAAAAAGAGATAGACAAAAGGGAAATAAAAGAGGAAGCAATTGTTTCTACTGAAACCAGCATAAACGAACCAAACAGCCATGTTGGTTGCATAGAAACATTGAAGATGTAGTCAAAGCTTTCATCTCCTCTTGTGACCCAGTGACCAATTTGGCAACATTTTATATACTTTTATCGCCAATTTCATTTCTAAGTAAAAATCGCATGTTCTGCCATTATTTAAAACTTGGGTCTAAAGAGGATATTGAAATTGAAGAACATTGTTGACAAAAAATAGTAAACAAAAAAAGAAGAAAAAAGAAACAAGTGCTTACTAAAAACATTTTAATTTTTTCAAGACTAAACAAATGGGAACTTGGGATAGGTAATTGAATTGATTTGTATCTACAGCAAATAAAGTGGGGGGAAAAACCAAAATAGTAGAAAAGGAAAGACAAGATGTTCTAATTGAAACCAATATAAATTTAACTGATTATTAAAACGAACATGAATTGTCTAAACAGCCTGTGTAATGACGAATCAAGAAGAAAGTAACGGTGTAGGTGAAGCCGCTATATTAACAACTGCAGTTCATCGTGGTAGAAAAAATATTTACTAAAAAAGAGGAATAAAATTTTTATTCTCTAAAACCAATATAAACTTGATTGGACATTCAAAGACATAAACAGACTAAACATCTTGTATAACTGACTGGACTGCACAAAAATTTTGAAGGTGCCAGACTTGAAACTGAAACACATGAAGGAGTAAAACAGATTGACAAAAAAAGGTGTAATAAGGGCCGATTGTTTTGTTGAAAACATTTTGAAGTTTCAAAGGAAACTAAACTTGTGTAATTGATTGCACAAAAACATTGAAATTGTAATTGCACATTGGGGAATAACAAAGAATAAGACTAAAAAAATTGTGTGATCACAAAAACAATAAACTAAATAACTCGTATAATTGTGATTACACAAAAACATTGGACTAAACAACTCGTGTAATTGATTGCTCAAAAACATTGGACTAAACAACTCGTGTAATTGATTGCACAAAAGCATTGGACTAAATAACTCGTGTAATTGATTGCACAAAAACTTTGGACAAAAGAAATTCATATAATTGATTGAAGTTATAGCTAACAAACTGAAAACTGCAGCACACGGTAGAGTAAAAAAGTTTTGCAAGGAAAAAAAACATGAAGACCGGTTGTTTTCATTGAAAACATTTTGAAGCTTCACGTAAGACTAAACAACTTGTGTAATAGATTTGTTATAAGCATTT
>NC_092209.1:44540573-44542941 GCF_043381705.1 Parasteatoda tepidariorum | reverse complement strand
TTTAAGAGAAGCTTTTTTCTTACCAGTTTGTTCATATTTTACGTAAATAAATATTACATTGATTTCTTCAAATCTAAGTTATATCTAAGTTTTGTATTTTTAATAAAAGAGGCCTCGAAGTTTGTTCAAGGATTTAATTAGTTTTTTTCTCAATAAATGTATAAACAGTTAATAATTTACATGTTCCAATCTCCGGCAATACTATATTTCCTGTGGTAGAGCCTCTTCTATATCTTTATTTATTAAAAAGATGTTGCATAAATTAAATTTTCAGATCTGTTTATTTGTTAAATCACAACCTTCATACTTAAAATATATCTTAAAATAAAAAAAATTAAAATTTTCATCAAAAAAGTATAGATTTCGTTGATGAATATTTATAAGATCATAATTTGGATGTAATCTTTATAATCATTAACAATTTAATTTTAAAGAGTGAGTTTTTGTATATTTGCAACTATGTGTGAGTTTGTAACTATGAGTTTCAATAGTTTTCTGTGTAATTGTAAGCATTTGGAATAGCAGAAAGCAAACAATATACCAAAAATACTAATTGAAGAAAATTCAATTTAAAGAAAAATTAGCTTACCTGATGCTTTTGAAAACCTCTTCACCTAATGGTTGGGCCGAAATGTTTTCAACAATTTCCGGTTCCTCAGAACCTCCAAAATCAATTGCCGCAATCCTAAAAACCAACATAAAATGAAACTCAATAAATTTTAGTGTATGTATAATTTTAAATAAGTTAAACAATGCTTGTTTTTTCATTGTAAGAAAGGAATTGATTATCAATTAAAAAAAAAACATTATTTTGAAAGATATATATCAATATTTTTCTCAGGGAATAACATTTTAATTAAAATATACATTTTATTCATAAATGCATGTTTAGAACATCTTAAAATTCTTTGAATTTCTTCACCTTTCAACTTCTTTCTGATTTTTCCTGCAATACAGCAGGTTTTACCATTTTTCGCCCGGCTTTTCTCAACAGTGATTCAATCGATGTGTGTGAATACCGTTTTGTTTTCTTCTAACTTAAAAATTTATTTTAAACTCTCACTGCTATTCATATTATTATAAATTTTTGGTTCTGGTTATGAAAATATAAATTGTGTTACAATGACGGCCCTGATCATTACGAAACAAAATGAGTAGGAATATGTACAACCCCAAAAGTTTGCTGAAACACGAAGAAAAATATTCTTGTAAGGTCATTATAATGTCCTTACCACCTCACTGTGTGGTAATGACATTTCTGTTCAAAAAGAACAGCACAATTCTGGTAACAAATAGTTTATAAAAAATATAGTTCTTAGATCCACACATTTAGTAAAAAAAAAATACGGGTTAATTTAGCCGGATAAATGATTTTTGAATCATGGTGTCAGGTATCATGATAAAATTAGTAAATGTCATTTCGTCTATCAAATTTAATCACACATTATTGTTAATTTTAACAATATTTTAGTAAAATGTGTTTGGTTTAAACTACCAAGATTTTTTGTGTCGGTAAATTTCTCCATATTCTGGAACCCTACCATGAGCTCCATGGAATGAAATTCCATCTGGGAATGACGTCACGTTCCAAGAGGAATTATTTTTCCCCTCCACGAACAAAGTTTCTTGACTGGAATTGGAATCGGTTTCATTCCAACCAGACTCCGGCACCTGGAATCGTCGTTCCAAGGAGGGAATGATGAATTTTTAAGGACTAAATACGATATTTCGTCGATGAATGCCTTAATTTTTTTCTATTTCATAAGAGAAGATAACAAAATTTCTAAAAGATAAACGTGCCCGAGCCATTTTCAAGACGATAATTAAAAGAGAAATGTTTTGTTTCATTAGTATGTGTGAACGAAAAGATACTATCATAGTTAACTAAGAAATTACGGCAAACTAAAAATAATTATGCTCTCATTATATAATAATTGTTACTATTTCTATGTTATTATTACGGGATATATTACTTGGCCAATACCTTTTTCTGAAGTTCCAATCATTTCTTTTTTTAATTTTCTTTCGATAAACTTTTAATTCAACAATATTTAACTTCCTTTCGAACGATAGTTCTTTATACTATACACCAATGGCAGCACATTCAAAAGAATTTTTTTCAGGCATGATGTATTATAAAGTAAACAATTTATTTATAATAAGAAATACAAAAAAGAATAAAAACGTTTCAAAAAATATTTATGAAATTTGTATTTATTCCTTCTCTTACTCATTTTAAAAATTTTTATTCTCATTCTTCCATTAAAATATATACTATAAAAGCTGCGGAAGTAGTTCCCTGAACTATAATTTTTAAGTATTTCATACGTAAAATGATTTTACAAATCACGAAAAAAATTTTACGCAG
>NC_092209.1:44513169-44538603 GCF_043381705.1 Parasteatoda tepidariorum | reverse complement strand
AAAATTCTATAAATTGCATGACTGCTAATATTTGAATAAAATAAAAAGTATAGGCTTACGCATAGGCCGAGGATACTTCATCATCTGGTCTAACCAGTGATTAATAATCGCTTGTTTAAACAAACGAAATTGCTTCCTGTGCATTCGCCAGATAGGCGTAAAGGTTTGGTGAAATAATTCACTCATAATCGCACTTTTTTAAAGCTTTTCAAAATCGCCGTCAAATTTGACAACATACACTGAGTATAGCTCAAAAAAGAATGACCAACAAATGGTTTTTAAAAGATTTTGTTCCTGTTCTCAACAATTAACTTTTTCGGAAACAATATTTAAACAATAAAACTTTAGATACATTTCTTAGCTATTTCGATCTAGGTATTGTTATAACTATACTCCAATAATGCTTTTTTTCCAGTTGATTGTTTAAATGAAATGTGAAAAAATTACATTGTTGAAACAAAGAAACCAAACTATTGCATTAATCTTTCCAATATTGTGAACTGAAACTTATAAAAAAATAATTACACACTTTGTAAGATTTTATAGATGAATTAATAACATGAAAAATAGGTATAATATTCAGAAGATAGGCACACAATTCTTTTAAAATAATTATTTATAATTTACTTCTAAGCAAAAGATACTAATATCTGGAAGGAATAAGACTATTGGCACTAACTCTGTACATCACACATTTTTATCGATAGCTTAATTTTCTTTTGCATTGAAAGTACATCTCGTACCACGAAACTCAATTTTCTTAAAACATTTAAAAAATAGTTATATTTAGTTTAGTTACGTAAGAAATTAAAGAAAATACACAGAAGTTTACTTCAAATTCAATCAGAACCAGTTTACTCGGCAGGGTAGAGAACAAAAGTTTTATGGTTATTTAAATGATCTGGTTTACTAATACTTCCGAATGCCAAACGCTCTTTAGATTAAAAAGTGAAGTCTATCAGCTTAAGTTTGATGAGTTTCAGTCCATTATTTTGTAGAAAAAATGTCTAAACACGTTTTAAATGTACTATGTGTTTTTTTTTACATTGCATTATTAGTTAACTCAAATGTAGAAATCTAAAAATAGATTTTTTTTGCAACAAAATCTAACTTTTTGATGAAAATATTAAAATTTTAAACTTTATAAATGTAAACAGATGTTAGAAATTTTTCTTTTGTGAAAAATACTTTTACAACTTGTATTTAAGATTTAATCTTTCTCGTTTTTGAAAATGTAACGCATTAAGACTAAATTCATTTTTTAAATTTTACGTAGCTAAATCTAGATTTCTGGATCATAGTTCCAAAGGTTATTCTGTTAAAATGTCGCATGGTTTTTTGTAGTTTTGCTTTAAATTAATTTAACTGTTCTTTATTGCCAAAAATTATGTTAAATTTATGTCATAGTTCCAAAGGTTATTTTGTTAAAATGTCGCATGCTTTTTTGTAGTTTTACTTTAAATTAGTTTAACTGTTCCTTATTGCCAAAAATTATGTTAAATTTATGTTATAGTTCCAAAGGTTATTCTGTTAAAATGTCGCATGCTTTTTTGTAGTTTTGTAGTAGCTAAAAGTGTATGGATCTATGTTCATTTATTGTCATAACAAGTGATTATTTTGTCGGACGAGAAAGTGCTAATAATAAACAGAAACTGCTAGATATTCGTTTTAGAAAATTAAATAATTTAAATTTCTAGTATGCTTTTAAGATCTGATAAAAATCACCAAAAACTCAATGTAAATCTTGCATTTATTGTCCTTTTTAGAATAATTTAATGGATTCATTTTGTACTGTTATTGAACTATGAAGTTGCCTTATAGTTTGCTAATCATAATTTATGTTTCAGACAATGGCTAAAATAAGCAGCTTCCGGCAGTTCCTCATACTGCTTTACAAAGGAGCTCTTCTACGTAAGCGACATTATATCGTCACTTTTTTCGAAATCGTCATTCCTGTGTTCATCGCAAGCATATTTCCAATGATACAATCCGAACAGAAAGCTGCGTATATATTTACAGGGTCTGATAGATTCAAAAAATCAGGAGACTGGGAAGAGGGCAGAACTTACAGTCCTTATTCTCCTTTCGAATTTCCTGGCTTCTATGACATTTACTTCGTGTATACTCCAGCAGATAATGTGACGAAAGATTTTGTGGAAAGAGCTGTAAAAAAATACAATGAAAGTAATCCTAAACATTACACAAGGAAATGGGGTAAGTTTAAACGAGTCGTTAGTGTACACTGTTAGAAATTTCTTGGAAAAATGGTTAAATAACAATCGATTCAATTGTTATTTTACCATATTTAAACAAAACAGTCAAATAACCATAAATAAAACAGTATTCAAACAGCTTATTAATTGCTTTTCCCCAATACGGTTTAACAACCAGAATTTTATCGTGCCAAATAGACCCACCTAATGAAACCACTTAGTTCCTTGCAGCTGGGTGTATATTAAAGCCTGGAAAGCTAATCTGCCACTCTTATGACCCACAGAACGGGGGTTCAACTTCCTGCGTTGACACCACAATTTATTCTCCATTCCCTTCTGCACATGACGAGTTTCCAATGTTCTGCTCACCCTAATTTGTGACACTGGACTAATAAAGTGCATACTCTCATTCACGCATAAATGGCAACAAAATAAAGCTGCCTAAGACAAAAAAGTCTAGTATTTCCCATCTCTTATGATAGATGAAACAACCAGATATATTAATTAAACTACTTTCCCCAGTTCATTTGATGAAACACAACTCAACCACAACCTAATTTTAATAGCTATTTTCCAACGAAAAGCCTAGCTCCAATGTTCAGTTAAATTACTTCTTTACTGTTTTGAAACCATGCTAGTTGTAAATGGTTAAAACCTTATATTTCGTATTAATGTTTTTTTTTCCATACTTATTGTAAACGGTTTCAAAACTGTAAAGGTTAAAAAGTTCTCTATTGTAAACTTTATGGTTAAATGGAAAGACAGACTGCTGCCGGTTATTTTACCTTCATTTTAAAATGAAAATTGCAATAGTGTATGCTCTCAAGCTAAAGTAAAGATAACTCACTGTTTTCATTTAAATATGATTATGGTTTTAAATGATAAAATTCATTATATTCATGCGTTAATAACACAAGGAAATAGATAAAGAGGATCCGCTTGAATATATAAAGAGCTTCCGCTGCGAGCATATAATAGGAGACTTTTTTTCCTAATAATTGTAATACTAGTCCAAACGATCTTAACTCCACGCTACGGTAAAAAAGCTTAACTGCTAACTTGATTGATGAGCCTATCGTTTTCAATTAGTATTTTCAATTCAATTAATGAAGATTTCGGAGGTATAGTGAAGTTCGTTTGGCTATTTGCTTTATTTTAGTTCTATGAAATGCTTAGATGATAAGTCTTTAAAGATGTCTGGTGTTCATGATGACAAAAGTGCATTTTGTAAAATAAATTGCGATTTTATTTTAAATATTTTAATTTATCTGGATTTTTTTGTACTTAAATTTATTATTTCATAAAATATATGTATTTATGCTAATAACACCCAACATTACTCTTTTTGAATTACAGAATAAATTTAAAAAAGCGTTTGTCATGTAGACTTTTTCTTTTCTCTGAATTTACTATATGACAGAATTAAATTAACACGAGTAAATAAAAATATAACAGAAGCACTTTTTACGTACAATAAAACTGAAATCAATACTTGCAATAAACTAAATTGGGATAGAAGGTTTAGAATTCTATGGGAAATATTTTTCTAACCTAAATGAATGCTCAATATGAAAAGATTTCGGAACACTTACATAATTCGCTCATTATTTAATAATTTATTAAAGCTACATTTAATACTTTTTATCAGAGCGAAGCAAGAAAAACATAATTTTAAAACTAATAACTCAGTAAAAAGTAGCTCTCAGAGAAGTGTTTAATTCCTTCGTGTTATAACTATTATCCTCATTCATGATACAATAGTACGGAAATAAACAAAATTATAACAGAGGCACTTTTTAGTTTAGCTAGAGGGCGCTGGAAACGTTGCGCTAGGAAAAACTTTGTAAAAAATAGTCGCGAATCAACATCTGGGTGGAATTTCTTTAAGAATTATATCGTGGTTAATAATGAAACACATTTAATACTAAGATATAGCTCTGAATGAATATTGAAATTACATTATTTAATTACATTATTAAAACGTAGAACAGACGGTTCATAACAAACTGTTCTCTTTTAACTTGACGCTTCTCTTCAACATCAGCTGCTAAAAAGGAGCCATTTTAGCACTTGATCCTATAAATGCTTTAAAAATTTGTCGATTTTTTTTCAGATTGGTTTCAGGAATTTTTATCATTGGTTTTAGTATTTGTTACGACTCTATCAGCAAGAGCAATAATCTGTCGCTCTCTGAAAACTACCACTTAACTAAAATAACATTATTCTGACTCCATTTTTACAAAAAACATGACACTTTTGTTTACACAAAAATTTTGTTCTATATTATCCCCATAGCAATCGATGATACAGCTTACATACACTCAAATAGCAAATAAATAAAATCTAGTACTTTTAACAGTATTAGCCATTGTTATAAACTGCAATTGTTATAAACTACTAAACTTAAAATATTTAAAAGATAATGCTTGTAATGTTTGCTAGCGTAAAAGCTCCATTATAAACTCCTGTTTGTGAAAATTGCAACACCATGAAGGAATCGTCATAATTGAATGAAATTTAATACACAGTTGAGTGGTAGTGGTACAAATAAATGATTAAACTTTCAAGGCAAACAAACAATAACAAGAGATCAAAATCAGTATTTTATGTAGCCACCACGCTCCGCCATAAGTGTTACTACACGACGTGGCATGGAGTCAAGCAAACTTTGAATGTCTGTCTGAGGAGGAGAATTCCATACTGTTTGCATGTGTACCCAAAGTTCGTCTGTAGAAGCAACAGAGCGAGGATTACGAGCGAGACGCCGACCAACGAAATCCCACACATGTTCAATCGGTGACATATCCGGGGAATACGCCGGCCAAGGAAGAAGTTGTACCTGTCGCGATGCAAGGAAGGATTGAACAGTCCTAACAATATGAGGGCGGGCATTGTACTGTTGAAATACAGCACCTGGCAAGGCTTGAAGGAAGAGAACAGCTTGGGGCTGTAGAACTTCACTGATGTACCGGTTGCTGTTCAGATTACCCACAATTCGTAGCAATTGAGATCGTCCATGATATGCTATGGCACCCCAGACCATAACTCCGGGTGTTCGTCCACTGTGGCGTTCGATAACGCACTCCGGAAGATGGCATTCACCGGCATAGCGTCTGACACGAATGCGGCCATCATGGTACCTCAAATTGAAGCGAGATTCATCAGAAAACACGACACGCTGCCAATCAGCACGCCAGTCCCTATGCTGGTTGTCCTATTGCAGCCGCAGGCGGCGAAGGTTTAGCGTGAGGGGATCCTGTATAAAGGAGTCCTTGCGCGCAGTCCACGCTGCAGCAGACGTCTACGAATTGATAAAGCACACAATGAAACACCTGTAGCTATTGGCCACCGTGCTGCTAGTTGTCTAGAGGGAGCCGTACGGTCCGTTAGCGCAACGCCGAACAAGTGTCTATCATCACGAGCTGACGTGACATTTCGGGGTCCACTCCCAGATTTCCGAGTTGTCCGACACTCGTCCTTCCACTGCTTTCAAACACGCATCACTGTGCTGCTGTTACGCTGCACACGAGGGGCTACTGTACGATAAGATAATCCAGCTTCACGAAGGCCGATGATTCTCCCCTGTTTAAACCCCGTAAGTTGTTGAAATCTCGCTCTCTTTCGTCCAATAGGCATAAGTAATGACTAAGCTAACGTTTACCACTAGCAGATAACCATACTAGCTTTGCTACAACCGTCTATTTATTCGGATCCATCCGCCGTTCAGAGGGCGCTGCTCAGCATACGCATGCGCTACGGGTCTGAAATTCTAATCATTTGCATATCATGCTCTACTTAAGATTTCCTGAAAATTTCAGCTCACTCGCGTAAGTCCTTCATGGTGTTGCAATTTTCACAAACATGAGTTTAAATAAAGATGTTAATTGTACTCTCCTTATTATCAAATTTTTTATTTAATTTCTTTATTATCCAATTTTAATTATTTCTTTAAGAGTTCAGTGATTGACGCAGATGGTAAATGAGGGATGCATCTGCAACTTAGTATTTTTAAAGTCTTCTAACCATAAAACTGAACTTAATAATTTAAAATGAACGGTAATTGAAATAAAGAAAAATAAGATTTGCACCAGGAAGTAAGTTTAACGGAGGAACCGTAATATAATTGCCATATTATTATTGACATTAATCATGATTAATTAATTTTTATAATTAATTCCTGCCATTATGTGAGGCTTTTGATAAGTACCAAATATATTAACATAGGAACTGCTGCAGGTACTGCTGTAGGTATTATGGTAATAGTTTTTTTTTCTTCCGATGATGTTACCAAAAGTATTTCGTAAGTGACATCAAAAGTGTTTATGAACTTATAAACACAAATGTTTGTGTTTATGAAATCTTCTTTTCAAATTCTGAATTTTCTTTTGAAATTCTAGTAACTCAAGGTGTTGATAGCGAAGAAGAACTACAGAAATATTGCCTTAATCTGCTACTTGGTAAAAACAGTGTGAATATTCTAGGAACAGTTTTCAACAGCTTTCATCCATCTCAAAAAGAATTACCTTTATCACTAGACTACAAAATTAGATATGCCGATTATGGTAATTGGAGTAGGATTGAAACATCAAAGAAGTACCGAGCTCTTCATTATAATCGTTCACACCAAGAAAGTAAGTTTCTTCTTGTCATTTTATGTAAGGAACAATATTTTATTGTCATTAACTGTCGATTAGGAAGGTATATTTTTAAAAGTCTTTCGTTTTGTACCAAACAGAGTGCATTAATTTTTTTTTTACCGTTTTACCCATTGGCAAAATGGGTGTTGTTTGATGGAGTGCACTCCTTATTTGGACCTCATCACACTTTTCAACTGTGTTTAAAAGTAATAGTAAACAGTCCGCATGCGTCGTTATTGCTTGCGTGACAGCTGCTGCTTGATAATTTTTTTGAATTCATTTTTCATTTTTAATTTTGCTATGCATTAAGTTGGTGAGTTTATTTTTGAGATATGGGACCAGAGAGATCCCATAAGTACTTCTTCAGTTGTGAATAAAAGAGAATTTAATCATTTGGACGATATTTTTGTTTTTATTGTTTTAATTAAGAATCAGAGATTCTAATCTACAGTTTAAGCTGGAAAAAATAGACAGCAGCCATTTTGCCAATGGGCAACCTGTGATCACATTTTTGTCTAAAGTTGTAACAGTTAAACAAGAGACAAAAAAATTTAGTTTTTTTTCCTATAGTACATTATAAAAAGCATTGAATTTTTAATCTAATGATTGATCTTTTACATAGGTTCTGGGGACATTCTGAATTCTGATTAATTAGTAAAGATTATTATTAACTTTATTGCTCATTAACGTTATTGGCACCTCTCAAAAGGTGAGCAAGTTAAAAGGAGCTAATTTTGAATTCCATTATATGCACAAAACACTCACTACTTTTCTACGTAAATAGAATTCACATTATTAAAACCTTTTCATTGAATTCCTAGACATCAGATAATCTTATGCAGTAAATTTAGTGGAAAAACTGTCGGAGTTGTGTGCGTTACAGGATTTGGACAATTCTATAGTTCACGGGAAAGAAAGTAGCATCTTCTCCCTGAAATATTTAATAAAAATATGAATAAATACTTAGATGCTTTAAAAAAAAAGCAATTTTAAGAATGGATATGTAAGTTAAAATAAATTTACTTTATTTTTTTATTTTCCGTAAAAATGATAGTGCGGTTTTGTACATTTCGCCTTTAGTCATGTATCAAAACACTAAAAAAAATTCTAAAAAAACTTTTGCTCCATAAAATATAACTTATATATTGCTATGACTGCCATTTGTTAAGAATATTATCAAGTTACATTAATCTTGATATTATCTTAAACTACTTATTTATTAGCAAAACTGTCAGCTTTGTATGTCTTATAAGATTTGAGATATTCTATAGCTCACGTGAAAGAAAATAGCATTTTGTTCTAGAAAAAATATCATAAAAAAAATGAAAATACTTAAAATATTTAAAAAAAACTATTTTAGGAATGGGTAAACAAGTTTAAAGAATTTACTTTCTTTACAATTAAAAAATTTAACAAAACAATTTAAAGAATGTATTAAGAATTATTTTACAAAAACAATTTAAAGAATGTACTTACATGTTAAATTTTGTCTATAGCTCATATACATGATGTAAAAAAGCTTGAAAACGGTCAAATATCTTGATAAATGTACATCGGAAAAGTGAAATTAGACGCATTCAATATTTTTTAAAAGCTATCTAATGATACCAAACTCGATCTTTCACCCCCGCAACTGGTGGTGGGGTGAGGAGCTACTTATAAATCTTAAATATGCATCTTTTATTGCAGATTCATTTTTTATTTGCAGATTTTTATTGCAGATGCTGTTTTTTATTGCAGATTTAGGTTCTCCAGAAAAAAGTAACCCTATTTGAGTTATAGAGTTTATGCATTTTGTTTTACTGATATCGATATGACCGAGATAATTAATTTTGGGCACAAACTGTTTAAAATGGTGGTATTTCGAGACGCATCAGATTGAAAAAAAAAAGAATTAAAAAATTTCGGTGTTTTTTGTGAAAAACAAAATGGAAAAATCAAATTTTGTTTTCAAACGCATCTATTTTTATGTTTTTAAATCTGATGGGTTTCGCAATACGTATTTTATTCAATTTTATTCAATTTACAGCTCTGCATCTCCTTGTATTTTATTCAATTTAAAGCTCTGTTGCGAAGCAAAGTGCACAAGCCTACAACTCAAATAGGGGTTCATATTTAAGATTTAAAAGTTGCCTCTCCTCGCCTGGGAAAAGTCGAGTTTAGTATCATTGGATAACTTTTAAAAAATATTGAATTATGACTATTTTCTTATTTTCGATCCGATGTATATTTCTTGAGATATTTGACCGTATCCAAACTTTCTTACACCATGTATAGAGAAAATTAAATTACATTATAATCAATGTTTTCTTAGATTTTATTTAGATTATAAATTACCTACTTTATGTACAGATGAAATTTACTGATATCTTTATTATTGTACTACACCAACAGCATCAAATAAATACATCCGTACTAATGAAAATTTTTATAATTTTTACAGATTATAAAGATACTACTTTCCTTACATGGCAAGCATCTGTTGAAGAAACTTTTATCGATTCAAAAATGGATCCAAATAATCCGATAGATTATAAGGTTTGTTAAAAATAAAAATATAAGACGTTCTTATATAATAAAAATCATTTAAAGTTAAAAATAAACAAAATATATAAATTAACAGTAAACTAAACATGCAAGTTAACAATAAACTAAACAATTAACTAAACAATATAGGTAATCTTGAATTCTTTAATATGAGATCCAAGTAGCTGCAAAACCAATTGCAAATAAAGAGGAAATAATTTTTAACCACTCATCTCTTAATTTGTTAGTCATTGATGTTTTTTTTTATTGGCTGTTCTAAAAATGTTTATAATCTAGCAAATAAGATTATATAATACAGTTTTAGAAAAGCTCAGAATTTTAGATCAGCTCACAAAAGTTGCTTTTTTGACATAAATTTGACTCAAATTATTTCTAAGTATATATATATTTAAAAAAAATTTTATCAGTGTCAGGACGAATTAAGCATTACTCATCGGATGTAACCAATTTTATACTCGGAAGACTCTTTTTTTCTGGGCAGAAACTTTTTTCCAGAATACACAAAAGAAAGCGTTAAGTTTGTGTGAAAAGCTTATACTATGAAATACTTACATATGCAATAGGAAATAGAATTCACTTTCAAATTTTTTAGATGAGTGTTTATTTAATCACCTTCTTGGTTTAAAACACTGTGATTCCCATATAAGCAGTAAATTTTCCAGTGTATTGTTCAAGTGAATTGTTCCAGTGTATCCGAAAGCGTATAAAGTGTCAATTTGGAAACGATTCTAAGGTTAGGTTTGTTTTAAAAATTCCAAGTTTGTAAAAAGTGGAACTTATTAATTATATTGTCTAAATAATAATGAGAGTGTCTAAAGAGATTAATTATATTGTCTAAAGAGTAATGAGAGGGTCTAAAGAGATTAATTATGTTGTCGAAAGAGTAATGAGAGTGTCTAAGGAGATTAATTATATTGTCTAAAGAGTAATGAGAGTGTCTAAAGAGATTAATTATGTTGTTTAATTTTAAAATTGATCAGTACTGTGTGGGTTAATAATGTTTAAATCTTTGACGTAGATTGTACATTGGTGTCCCTTTTATATATATTTTTTTCTGACGCCATAATTACAAGCAAAATTATATAAAAACAATTCAATAGTTACTGAAAAATATGTTAGATTTTCGGAATTACGTTTGTACTAAAATATAAAATTCAAAAAAAAAAGTTTGAAAATTTTTTTTATTTATTCATATTCAAAAATTTGACAATAATTGATTTTGTATATTGAAGAAATTTTAAAGATGAATAACTGCTTCTTTTAGATCTAAATAACTGCAAATAAGTAAACATTTGATAAATTGCTATTTGGAAGTGAGCCGTGTTTGGAAAACTTTATCTTTACGAAAAAAAAGAAAGGATGTTTCATGCTGTTTTCTACAACCATAAATTATTAAAATGCTAAATATAACATTTTTCACTTATTTTGAGATAAACGAATACAAAATAATGAAAGAAGTATAAAAAATATGCTTCAAAAAATTCTGTGTTATAGGTTTTAAGGTTACTCATTTTATCTTTATAATTTTGCCTACTTGTCAATTTCCATCCAATGATATAAAACTACTTATTCTTAATTGTCTAATTTACTTAATGTATCACAAACGCTTAATTACTGTCCATATTTTAGTTATAATTTAAATCTCTTTAGGTGAGGTTGCAAAGATTTCCCATTCCAGATCACAGAAAAGCTTCATCTGGCCTAGATATTGTACCTATGCTTATTAACTATGGATACTTTGTTTTTATGTTAAATCTGATAAGAAGAGTCATAGAGGAAAAGTCCAACGGTTCGAAAGTAAGTAGAGTCTATTTGCACCAGAAATGTTTTATTAATCATTATTTTTTTTGTAAATCACCACCCTCAATGTATATTTTTAGAATCCTTGTTAAAAATAAAATTCTTAAGAGTTTGAACAGTTAGGATTGCTAATCAATATTAAGCACGTAAAAGAAACAATAAAATTCTGACGAACAACTAGTGAGGAAGGCAAAGTTATAGAATCAAGAAAAAAAATTTTAGGAATGCAAAGCACCGTGTACAGTTATAAAAAACCATGCATAAATATGAATAATAACTTTTGATCTAATGATTGGATTTTGATCTAATAATTGAATTTCGATTTAATGATTCGATTTTTTTGGATTTTTTAGCGGGTGATTTTACTTATGTTAATTAATTAGTGCAGAAAATATTAAGTTACGAAATCAGACACAAAAACGTATTTTCTCTGAGTAAACATACCCTTTTTTTCAACGGATTCGGATTTCTGACACCCAAAATTTAGGGGGTAGCCGCAATCTGATAAATATGGTTTCAATAGCTTGGTCAGTTGAGCGGTTCAAAGTATACTGCCTTAATAATAATTTTACTAACTAACTTTATAATAATGAACTTCCTTAATAATAATTAACTTCCTTAATAATAATTTACTCCTTAATAATAACTTTTCTTTTTGCGTATTTCGCCATATCTCTGGACTTTTTTTTAAGAGAATTAAAAGCGAATTAAAACATTCTTTTACCCACTTATAAAATTTATTTATCCAAAGTTAATTTCAGATTCAAAATAAATTTTAGGAAATATTCATTATTTTTTACTATTTTCTTTAATAATAATCGAAAATTTTTTGAATAGTAAGGTACACAATTTTCTACACCATTTTATTGTAATTTCAATTTTACATGGCGAATACAAAATAATTTTTTTTTACATGGCCATTGTAATTTTACATGGCGAAATACAAAATATAAGCGAAATTGGTTGAAAAGTTTCTGAGATACCGAATTTCAAAAAAGGTATTATTTTTAAAATTAAGGCAGTATGAACCTTAAATACTTCCTATTATATTTCCCAATTGGTATCCAAATTTCCAGTAAGTTTGCAAGCTAATTTTAAAATTTCTCGGATGGTGCCTTATCGTATTTCAGCATTTCCATTATGATGCCAAAGCAAGATTCAATATTTATAGTATACCGTGTTATTGTATACCGTGTTTTAAATTACCTATACGTTTACATTGATTTTGGAATCATTTCTATTGGTTCTAATATCACTTTGATGTTTGTATTTTGAGCTTTTTTCCTCAGAGCTATATTCTTTAACAGCCAATATAGTATTTGCAGCTTAAAGTGAAGATCTTTTTAAGGGAAAGTATTCTTACGTTTGCTGGACTTCTTTCTTGATGAAAGGAGTTTGTTTAAAAGCCAGTTCTACAAATTTTACTGAAGTTCGTTACAATTTCGAAAACTGGGCTCTTTTCTTGAAGACGAGTGACGCCCGTTCAAATCTAGTTCTTAATTTTACAAAAATTTCTTGGAGTGAAAAAAGTGTAATTTCTCTGGCTTAATTTTTAAGAAAAAGGAGAGAGAATTGTAAAGGTTGCCCACATTAAAAATGGACACATATAATAGTGACCGAAATATATTAGCAATAGCAAATTCACCGCTCAAGGTTATTAAGGAAGTTAAAGAGTGTTTCTACATCTATTGAGTATAACTGATTAATCAGTTCACGTGAGGATTATGATGAACGTTAAGTAGTCTTAGAGGGTTTGTCCAACTCAGAATAGATCAATTCGAAATTAGATTTTAAGTGGCAGAAGGTGAATGCACCGTTTTTTTTACTCGGACTAATTTACTAATTTACCCAGACACACTTGTCGTATTTCTTATGGAGCACTCTCACTGCATGCAATTCACACCTGCGATCATGCATTAATGATATTCATACATGCACGAGCCGTTAATATAGCATGTAGTTTCTAAACAATCAGACTCACGTCTGGGGTAATCAAATGCAGTGTGAATCGCTCTCACGATTATCTTTAATTATTTCATTAACAACAGTTGTTGTAGTTCATTTACGTCGCACTGGAGCTACACAATAGGCTATTGGCGACGATCTAGGAAACATCCCTGAGGATGATCGGAAGACATACCATCACAATTTTGGGTCTCTGCAGAAGGGATGTCACCTCCGCTTCGGTAGCCCAACGACCTGCACTCGAAGTTGAACACTTTACGGTAGAACAGTATAACGAGGACCAATACCGCACACCCTCGTACCCTACACAAACTGATCCAAGTGGTCACCCACCTGCACACTGACCGCAACCAGTGATGCTTGACTTCGGTGATCTTCTGGGAACCGTGTCTTAACGATCAGATGATATTGTTTAGTGTTTGGCGGATCTTGTACTGATGCGCGGCTGTACACGAAAATGTTTCCATAATTTGTTCACAGCTGCTTTTCCTGGATAATGTGTGCCATAAACAGAATCAATTTGACCATAACTGTTTGCGCTATCCTCACCTTCTGCCAATCGAAGTCGTACTATTGTACATTGTTCTGCTTCAGATGCATCTATCTTAGCATGGCTTTGAATTCCTTTTACTCATTCTACGTTGACTGATTGATCACTCATATTTAATTTTTCTGCGTACTTCAAATTACAGTTACTTAAAACTTGATGGATGGTGCTGCTTTCGCTACTATCTATTAAACCTTCTAATGCATATCTACATTTCACTTCGGAAAATCTAACATTTATTAATTTTATTGTGTTACTTTTTCAGGAACTTATGAAGATGATGGGAATGACAAACACAGTGTATTGGATAAGCACATTTTTAAACTATTTTATAGTGGGTCTACTGACAGTCTTAAGCATCTCCATAATTTATAAGTCTCCATTGAAAACTGGATTCGTCTTTTTAGCCAACACAGATTTTTTTCTCATATTTCTGATACTCCTGCTGTATATAATCAGTGCGATACTTTTTTGCATGACATTCACAATATTCTTCAATCGAGGTATAAAACGTTTATTTTCTTGATATAAAATTTGTTTTACAAGATCCGCAGTTTTTAAGATATTTTTAAACTTAGTGTGGCATAAGTTTGGTTGTAACAAATGTAACCATGAAAAAGCATTATATACAGAATATATTTTTCTTCTTCATGTATTGGGTAATCATGTGCTTTCATTAATGGTAATCATGGGTTTTTCTTTTCTTTTTGATACTGACAAACATTTAAAGAAAAACATTTTCGTAGAAAAATGTATAGTGAACGTTTGCTTATAAATATTTTATACATAGCTCTCTTATGTCTTTCAAATATGTACAACTTCTTTTCAATCTTTAAAAATGTTACACCAATTTTTATTATTAATTAATTAACACTAATTAATTAATATTAATTAAATAATATTAATTAATTAATATTAATTAAATTATATTGATTAATTAATATTAATTAATTAATATTAATTAATTAATATTAGTTAAAAAATATTAATTAATTAATATTAATTATCTAATGTTAATAATAAATATTTTACTTATTTTAAAGCAATATTTTTCTTAAAATTGAAAGTTTTTCTGTGCTTAAAATGATTATTTTCCTGTTAATGAGGTCTTATGATAATGATTTTTTCTTCTTCTAATTTTAGCTGTCTTCGCAATCATAGCATTTATAATCTTATGGGATACATCATTTAATTTATTAATGCAAAAGTATTTCTTGATGAATATACAAACAAATTACTTTGATTTGTCTCTGTCTGCTAAACTGGCGATGTGCTTGCTTCCAACTGGCAGTTTATTAACTGTGTTTGGCATGATATCTGTACAGAAACAATGGGGTAAGACTAAATTTTTTTCTTTAAAATATTGTGTAACACATTTCTATGTATTCTTAATAAAATTTACTAATACTCATTATCATAAGTACTAGTGCTATATCATAAATAACAGTGATACGGATTTTTCTATATAAGTTTGTTCAAAGAGGTTGAAACGAGTTTAAGACTCGCGATTGGTTGTGATGCAAAGCAAATGTTTAACCATCCAATTGTTATGCATCATCATATCTATACAATGCTGTTTATATATTTACGTGGTCTTGTTGTGTTTTTAATGTACAGGCCTCCTAATGTTAGGTTAATGTATAGCCCATCAATAAACTGAACAACCTAATAGAAAGAAAATAAAGAAGTTACCCAAGCAATAGCAGCCAAAATAAATAAGCTTCAAACTAAAGCTTGTAATAGAGCCGTGGTGGCTAAGGAGATGGAGCGTTTGCCTCCCAATGAGGTGAACCAGGTTCGAATCCCAGCCATGGCTGGTTGATGCGTATTCCGTACCCGGTTCGCACTGACAACAATGCTGACGTAACAATGCTGACAGTGGTAGATGGATCATCCGTTAGAGTCTCTTTTGCAGTCAGGTTAACCATGTGAGATTTTCTTGGTTTTCCTCTCCATGTAACGGAAAAGCTGGTTAGTTCCACCATAAAGTCCCTTACGAAGGAAAATTTCACCCTATACTTGATTTAGGAGTTTCCTTGTATTCTGAATTGCTTTCAAAATTACAAGGAGTCAGAATTGAACATTTGTAGTTGTAAACTCAAAAATATTGTCATCTGTTCAACGACGGTTATAAAATAAAATAAAACTAGCAATAATAATTAAAAAAACTGGAACACCTTGAATATTTTGATCTAATAATTCAATTTTCTCTTACAAGAACTCAATCTTAATAAATTAAAGTGATGACTTAATCCATACTAATTAATTAGTGCAGACAATATTTTAAGTCACGAACCTGACACAATGAACCTTTTCTGAATAAACATATGTTTTTTTCAACTTATATGGCTTCCTATACATCAAAATATAGGAGATAGCCGCAATAAGGGAAATATGGTCTCATTAGTTTCGTCAGGAGGATCCCTTAATGTTAGTTTTTCTTCTTGCTTATTTAGGCACATCTCGAGAACTTTTTAAGTAAACCGAAGCTTTTTTTATACACAATCATGAAATACAATAGTAGTTTTTAATAATTATTTGTTATTATCCTATTTGAGATCACCTCTTTAAACTATTAAGTTCGAATTCTTGTAGGTGAAAGTTCGATTCTTGAAATCAAAAGTTAATCAGAGTGTTCCGTTTTTTTCCCTCAGCGCACTGTACAAGATGTTCAGCAATAAGCTTAACAACTTCTCAACTTTCGTACATGGAAGAATACATAATATTTAATTAAAATAATTTGGAAATACCATAAGAATCGGTTAAAAGTGCCACCCTAGGGAATAAATTTATATCTCTCGATTGGTGTGGTAGATTACAAACTCGTAGAACATACTCTATTTTGTAAGAAAATACAACAAACGCACATTGATACGAATAATACGTCGTTACATGGGTTGTTTCGAAGCGTGGAAAGTTCTGTTTGTAGATTTTATTCGAAAGGGTACAGCTTTTCTTTTTTTGTGCTTCGTAAAATCACAATTTTCACATTGATATACGCAAGGTAATTGACATTTAATATTAAATCAAACATTCTATATTACTTTTTAACTTACTATTTTCTCGCATACACAAAATCTAGCGAGCGCAGAAATTTAGTTTTTGTTTAATTTATTATACCATTTGCGCGATATAAACCAAACTCTCAACTTTAGCTGTTCTACATTACTCTGTCAACAGTTTTATAGAGCAGGTAAACCCTCTTATTTTGTTTAACAGACATATCTAACCTTTTCATGATTACAGTTGTATCCTAACTAACGCTATGTCAATATATATAAACAAAATTTGCACGCGAATGAGAACCTAATATACAACCGGAACTGTTAACTGTCTCGTTGTCAATATAAATCTGCCCCTTCTTAAAAGGGGTACAACCGGTTCAAGTTACATATTGAACTCTGCTTTGTGTATTTTTGAGGAAGGGAGAAACCTCTTCGCACGTTTTAAAACCGGTTTTTTTTTAATATTCAGAACAAATATGAGGTAAATATTTACGTTTTGGTTTTTAGCTGAGCTAACAATTAACTTAGCTACGTCACAAACATAAAAGTTTACTACTGTTTGCCTAATATAGGTACTCTTCCGGCCCCAAAGTCTGCGACAGTCTAGTACTATGGAAACAAGAAGAGGGCATTTTTAGGGAAGGTAGCTTCGATGAAGAGGTCTCCTTTTCTCTCGCCGAAACCAGTCCTAAAGAGGGATCCCGCACCCCTACTTGAAATAATCATACCTTATTACCATAGTCACCGCCACAGCTCCAGACGAATGTCTGGAAGGACAAACAGTAGTAGTCTAATGGTAAATTTTTCACTGGGTGAAGATAGGTGAATATTTCACCAATTAGGTTCTTAAGCGCACATACTCATATAGTAAGAACAGTTCATTTCGAGGGTTATGAGACTTCTGCATCACGAGATTAGTACTTAGTGCCCAGCATGTCATTTCACGAGTTAAAAATTATAACTATGTGTTTTTGCACAAGTAATTCTGAATTTTTTGAAAGGAAGCATGTGAATTAATGATATAATTGATCATTTTTACTCAAGAAATATTCTTGAGAGGGCGAATACTGAGAAAAAATTTAACGTGGTACAGATGTGCCGAAATTGTTTATACAACCCATTAATTTATGCAATAAACTTTCTCCTAGCAATAATTAATTTTTTTTCGAATGTGGATCATATCTTTAAAAGAATATCTCTCAATCCTAAGAAAAACCAATTAAGAAGCATTTTGATGATTTTATAATAATTTATTTCAGATTTCTTTAGGTTTACTGCTAATTTGAATTTATTTCAGAGTTTCACGTTTTGGAGTGAATAATTTTTTAAATATAAATTTTAAAATCCAAAATACCTTCAGAATATAAAAATGTTTAATATCAGATTATATGAAATAAAAGAATTCTTTTAAAAACTTTTAGAAAATTGTTATTTATGAAGGTTTAATACTGAGTCTTAAATTTATCTAAAAACGATCGCAGAAAATAAATTCTTAATTATTTTAAACAAAATGGCTTTAAAATTTTACATTGAATTTTGCAATGATTGGATTTTTTCAACTGTTTTTTTATTAAATTTGTCTTTTCCTTGTTATTAAAATCTATTGCAAATCCACAAAGTTGGCTATTCAATGATTTCATTGAAGTACTTATTGAAATCATTGAAGTAAATTATTATTATTATTTTTTTTTACAGGGGATGGTTTTAGTTGGTCCAATATTACAGATTACGCAATCAGTCCTGATATAAATATGGCAATGGTTTTGGGAATGATGGTACTGTCGTGCTGTTTGTATTCTTTTATGCTTTGGTATTTTGACAAGGTTTGGCCATGGCAACCTGGTGTTCATCAGCCCTTTTATTTTATGTTTACAGTTAAGTGTAATATTTAGTTATAAACATTCTTGAGAAATATGAAGTTCCTTTATCTCAGAGAATCTAACGGCTTATTATTGTTATTAGAAAAGTTACTGGTGTGGTGTAAAACCTGAATTTGATGATTTAGACGCAATGAAAGGGAAAGATCAGGATGAAGAATATTTTGAAGAGGAGCCTACTGGAATTTCCCGGGGAGTGGAGATCAGAAATTTATCTAAGGTAAATACGATTAAATACGATACTAATTAAATACGATACTAATTAAACATATTGTTACATTTATACCGAACGTAAGGAATAAATTTATTATTTTATGCATTCTATTGTTATTTTTCCACAATTCTGTTTTTAAACATTTTATCCTTCTCATTTCGAATGTATTTCAATAATTTTGCAACTAAAATGACTTTAAGCGAATTCAGTGCTAGCTTCATGCATTTTGCATTGATGGTATAGTTGGAATTGTTATTTGAATAAAATGCATAACAAACAATTAGTCAATACCTATCGTAGATCATTCTTATTAAACACTTTACATCTAAAGTAATTTCTCTCGTGTATGAAATCAATTTGATGCTACAACGACTAGAATTTTTTTTAATTATTGTAATGTTAAGAATTTTTTTTATTTGTTCTTAATTAACATTTTTTCTTAAACATGAACATTTTTTTTAAATTGTTACCTATCTATCTATTTATTTATCTAAATAAATAAATAATCAAAGAATAAATATTTATGTTTTTCGTTCCCTAAAATACTCGTTTTAATGTTATGCTAATATCTTAACAATTTGTCAATCTATTGGTGAGATCTCCCTGATTTGCAAACTATCAGTACTCGACCAATCAGGGAGATATCCCAGTTTGGCAATAGTAAGTTATAGCAGTTAAAAAAATGTGTGGTTTCAAACTTATACTCTGACTCAACTCGTTCGGCTGGTAAAGTGATAATATTGTCACAAAAATAAGCAGTGTATAAGTACTAACAAATGTAGGTATAATGACTGTTGTTTTCAGTATAATGAAAAAAAAGTAGCGTAAATTCATGACAAATTCAAATGTAGTCAGTATATTATAAAAAATTATAGTTCTTCACATTATTATTCATTTTACTAAATTCAAATCTGCCGTCTAATATTATTTTGGCTTGTATCTCATTGAGGTGATGGAATTTCATTGTCTAGGATCTTCTTTGGCTCGTGACTTGATTTTCCCTTGCATTTTTGATTTCATTCGTTTTAAAATCTTTGGTCTCAGTGCTTTTTTTAACTTATCAAATAAATGAAGTCAATTGAAGATGATAGATCAACACTATCCAGGTGAGATGGATATTTTCAATTTACTGAAGTGTCAGCAAATGTTTTTGGACAAATTGGAAGCGTATAATCAAGTACTGTTTTACAACTGGAGGGAATATTGTAATTAGAAAAATTTATGTGCCAATGAGCTTGATTGAGCACAAGAAACTCATCGAAAAATACTTGAAGCATGGATTAATCTGCTGGGACCTCAGCCCCATATTTTCTTACATTTTAGATTTGCCGTTTCGTGACATCCAAGTTTTTTAGGGGTTAAAAAAATATCCGCTGGGTATAACAGTTGAAACAAGACAATAGTGTGTAGGACAGAATTCGACGATCGATTTGAGTTATGAACAAAGGAGTTTTACAAGCATGGCTAATGCAGCACTAATGGAATATTGCAGCATAAAAAGACTCCGGGCAATAGATCTGAGTTTTTAAAAAAAATCTTGTGAAAAATCACTTATCTCGTCATTTATTGAATATATTTAATATCAGCATCTATATAAAAATCGTATTTTATGTAAATTGCATCAACTGGTTTCTTAGGGATTTCAAGTGAACTTTCAGACGAAGATGGAAGTCAAAAATTTGTCTCTAAATATATACCAAGGACAAATAACAGCTTTACTGGGTCATAATGGGGCAGGAAAAACTACTACCATCAACATACTTACTGGTAAGATTGTTTATGAATTAATAAACACTTTATGTAACCTAAACTTAAAAATATTTTCACTTTTCAGTATGCTTGTCCCCATAGGTCTCCTTCAATCAGTTTAAGCCTAAATTTGAAAAAAAAAGAGCTTTTTTTGCCCTGAATAATGAAACAAATGATTTTTTTATAAATATTCTTTGAGAATAAATTTAAAAACAACAATATTCAACTTCTTAGATTGAATTGTGTGCATTATTAAGTAATATTCAACTACTAGATTCTAGAACTAGATTCAATTCTTTTTTGAGTGGTTATTTGAGTGATATGCACCGAAGAGCCATTACATTATGACTACCCTGCTAATAACATGTAGGACCACCTTTAGCCCTCAAAACTGCCGGCACCCGCCGTGGCATTGATTCCACAAGATGCTGATAGGTAGTCTGAGGTATCTGGTACCAAGCGCTCACCAATTGGTCCTGCAATTCCCTCACATTGCGAGGGGGTAGCCTGGCAGCACGAATTTGGTTTTCCAAGTAGGACCACAAATGCTCTATTGGATTAAGGTCAACTGAATTTGGGGGCCAAGACATGACTTGAAAGTCACTGGAATGTTCCTCGAACCAATCCATGACGATTCGACCCTTATGACATGGTGCATCATCCTGATGGTAAACGCCATCCCCCGCAGGAAAAACTGCTGCCATGAATGGGTGAACTATGTTCATGTAGCTTACAGACGTCAGGGATTGTTCTATGAGGATTATATGTCCTAATGTGCCCTATGAAAGCATTGTTCCTGGGCGAGAAACCATGAAAACCTGGGCGAGCCCATTGTTATAGATGGAGGGTGGTCATAATGTAATGGCTCTTCGGTGTATATATAAAAAAATTCTAAATTACATATTGTATCAATATTGTAACATATTGATGATTTTTTATTAGTTAAGTAAGTAAAACATGTTTTTTTTTCTTACGTGCCTCTTTCTACATTATCAGCAGAATACCGATTATACGACTCCCAAAGACATCGAAAAATTGAAATAGGATAATCAGGGGACCTTTTTAAATCGCTTTTGTAAGAGCGAAATTCTAATCTAATTCTTTTTCTAAACCTAGATCGAAATTACTCAAAACAATCAGTGAAAATAATAGATTTAAGAAAACCTTACTCGTGCTTTATTTTTTAGCATAAATACAATAAGGTATAAAATAAGAAAATAAATTATTGATACATTTCTTTTCGGAATTGTCGTCACAGTATCTGTTAATTGGATTAAACTGAGTTGAATGAGGGTTCTTATGGCACAAAATCTGAAGATGAAACAGTAATTGGATAACTTTAGCTGATATTAATGAAATGTGAATCGGAATGTGTTAAACATGCACCGAAAGAGGTGTCGAATATTCGATCGATTGGATGGTCTGTAGTCGAATATTCGAGGTTTTAGTGTAAATGATATTTCTTCAAAGTTGCTATTGTTTGTTAATCATAACAAAAGTTTGTGTTTACATAAATAAAAAAGAAACATTAATTTAAAATCAAACTTACAACAAATTTTAAATCTCTATGAATGATTTAAGTATTTTCCGCTCCCCCTTTTTATTCTTAAATTAAATGATTCGTAAATTTTTTTTTCTTTGTTCTGATTCGTACTGTATTTAGATTTCATGTTGAATTAATTCATGTATCCCATTTCGTGTATTTAATTAGTATTTTTTCATGTAATAAATAAAAGCTCAATTCGCATTTTTGTTTTAAAAATTAAAATGGATCATGTATCCAGGTTCATTTTTGGATTTTAATTAGATATTCCTAACTATTTATTCTTGTTTTAGGTCTTTATACCCCTTCTAGTGGTTCAGCATCAATTAACGGCGTGGATATTTTGTCTGATACTCATGGTGCTCGACGGGGGCTTGGTGTGTGCCCACAACACAATGTTTTATTTGACACTTTAACTGCAGAAGAACATTTAAAAATATTTGCTGGGGTAAATATTTAAGATAAAGCTTCATTTATGTTCATATTATTGAGTAAATAATAAATGAAATTAGCTTTTGTAATGAGTAGAATACACTAAAAAATATCTCTGGATAACTACAGTAAAAAATAATTCTGGATTTTCTCAGTATGTTTGACAGTTTGAAGATGTTTTGTTGACTAAATGGTTTTTCTCTTTGATAATTAACAGATTAAAACCACCAGTTCTAATTCTTGTTCTTACCCTGCAGTTTCGCTTACTGTCTGATAACTTTACCTTTTTTCAAATAATTTTTTTAATTATTTTCTATATTTGCTCTTCTCAGCCATTCTTTTATGGTTTTGAACCTGCAAATAAATAAATTAAACAATCAGATAACTGCAATCTTATTTCATTGTCAAATTGATATTATGACCTTATTATGTTTCTTTAGATACATTGAAAAAATTTTACGTTTGAATATGATTTCAATAAGTAAGGCGTTAAAAAAAAGTTTTTCTTCATAAAAAGCAATCAAGCTGCTTCGACTAAGGGGATAGAGCATACTCCTCCTATTGGTTTGGAGGGGTTCGAATCCCAGTTGTGACTGGTCGTACGAATTCTGCTCCCGAATAGCTCAGACCACAATGCTGGCGTAAAATATCCGTATTTAGTGCAAATACAGATTTATTTCATAACTTTCACAGAGCAAACTTGAGTGGTAAAAATCCGTTGAGACTACTATTTTCTTTTGGTACCTTTTGAGGAGGAAACTTGTTTTTGTATTTTTAAAAGCTCTTGCTACTATAGATTTATTTTGTAACTTTCGAAGGAAACTTTTTTCATGTATGAGTAAGAACTCTTTGAGGTTACGGATTTACTTCGTAAGTCTTACAGTTCGCACATCCAGTCCAACTGCTGGTCTGAAATCACAAATTTTAGGAGATTCCTTTTTTTTCTTCACAGTGTATGGATTTTCGTCACCCTCTTTTACTCTCTTCAGTTGAATTGATTGATGAATTGATTTGAGAAACTTTTTATTTTTATTTTTATAATACTTTAAATGTTTATTTTTAAAATTTGATAAAAACTATAGTAGCAGGAATGCTTTATTATCGCAGAGCCCAACATGTATATTGGTACCGGTGGTTTTCTCAAACTAGTTTTAACTGTATTATCGAATTGTTTATAAGAGTGAAATAGTTTCTTTTTATTTTCGTATCATATGCTTAGATTCCGGGTAGTTAAGGTATGATATGTGAAATTTTCCTGGACAGGCAAATAAAAATCAAGTTGTGATATTTCTTGAAATATTTAACCTTATGTAGATATTATAACATATTATTAGATGTTACGTAGATGCGTAACTTATGTTGTTTTCAATTATGAGCAATTCTTCCACACCAAATCTATTTTAAGTGTTCTTCCGTAGCTTTTTGGAGATTCATCTATTTATTCAGAATCCCCATTAAATCTCAAAATTCTTGGTAATAAGGTAACATTTTTGAACGATGAGAAAAATGTGAACTTATAAAACTCCGCTAGACTTAATTTCTAAAAATATAGGTGGTAATAAGGAAGAAAAAGTTTTATATTTCAGACAAGTGTAGTCAAAATTAATTTAATTGTTTAAAAAGCTGCTATGCTAGTTTTAACATCTTATCCGAGAAAAATCATCAAAATTAAAAAATTTCGGCTAGATAAATAATTAATTTCATTCTTATTTTGAAAATTCTAGATTTTCGAAAGATGCAAATTACCTAATTAAATTTTATGTGAAAAAACATTCACTGTTATTTGATCGAATTTAGTTACATTTTTACTTGTTTTTTTTTTAATGAAAATTAAAACTATTCCAATCTATTTGTCTAGTTAAAAGGGGTGCCATGGAGAAATCTTGAGTCTGAATCACTTAAAGTCTTGGAAATTTTGAAGTTTACCGAGAAAAGATATGAGTTGGTGAAAAATCTCTCAGGTGGAATGAAAAGAAAATTAAGTCTTGGAAATGCAATTGTTGGTGGTTCAAATGTAAGTTTTATTCAATTTGTAAGACAATGATAACTGAGACTTAATTAAATTGAAATTGCACAAGCATCAAAATATTGTTCGTAAAATAGATAAGAAATTTTGTAGATGTTTTTCATTAACAGCATACATTCGAGCAAATTTTCCTTTTCATTAGTAACTATAATAATAAACCTACAAAGCATGCCAAATTTCAACACTGCAGTTACATTCCTACGGCCTTCACAGCAATCCACATGTTCTATAAGCTTATCATTTAATTATTTTGAACTGATTATGAACTGCTAACATTTTTAGTACATTGTACGCTCTGTACATTTATCTACATACCTAAGAAGTTCCAAGCTTTTCGCCTTATTGTTTTTAATTATTAAAATAAAATGTAACGTTAGGTTTAAACCTAAAAACAGCAGCGTTGGTGGATTTTTACGATTTTTCAATATAGAGAGAAACTAAATTATCCAATATTTATTGGAAACCTGGAAAAATTACCGGGTTAGATGAACAACAATAAGACTCTAACTTGTGATCTGTCTTCTGACATTTTGTGATAGTATTGTGATCAGTGCGGGCCGAACGCAATATAAGAATAAACTACTTA
Organism: Parasteatoda tepidariorum; assembly: GCF_043381705.1. Lineage (NCBI taxonomy): Eukaryota > Metazoa > Arthropoda > Arachnida > Araneae > Theridiidae > Parasteatoda > Parasteatoda tepidariorum. The sequence continues at coordinate 44,513,462 of NC_092209.1, read as the reverse complement.
TCACCGGTATTCAAACCCAGCGTCAAGAGTTCAGATACTTTTTGGCATTCTACCCAAGCATCATGTATATGCATTAAAAGTATTTTAATTATGTATGCATTTTTAATTTACCTTCATAATTTACGTCAATTGCTTGTATAATTACTTGTTACTATGCATAATTTAGAATAAATTAGTTGTTACCTCCGTGGTGTGGGGAGTTTAATCTTCAGCACACCACGACCTCTGCCGGAGTATGATAATATGTTCAAAGGGCTGGGTGTTTGATTGGACTGCACTTTGTCCGATTTTGT
>NC_092209.1:44448347-44512669 GCF_043381705.1 Parasteatoda tepidariorum | reverse complement strand
AAACCTTTTCAAGAAGTTTTTAAATTGTAAATAGATAAAAGATTCTGCTCAACAGTTGTTGCTACTAAATTAGAGATGCAACATACAATTATTTGGTATTTAGCCTATACTACTCTACACAGAATATTTATTTCGGACGAATCATGGAAACAAAATCACTCACATTTTTAATAATTTCAATTGACATATTTGAAATAACACAACATAGTTATGTATCACTTTTAATGTGTTACACATTAAGTAAATTTAAACAAATTTTGAATTTATAATATTTTATTTAAAAAATTGCAAGAAATTAATTTTTATTTGCATAATATTCTATTAACGTTTCGAACCGTCTTTCTTTCCCCTGCCCAGGAAGGGTTTATTCGATTAACAAAACAATAATGAAGATAAGTAACTTTGTGAAGGGTCTGTTAACGGACTCATATTTCTTCTAAACAGACCCCTGTATGTATATATATAATAATAATAGAATTTAAGTTTTAATTAAGAAATTATAAAAGAGATATTTAAAATATATATTTAAGGGGAAAAAATGGTTTAGATACATGTTTTTTCATAATTGTTTATTTTTTCAAATTTAATCACCTATTTTTTTTTCCTGAATTATTTTTGTAAAACTGAAATTATTTTAAGTTTTATAAGCACCTTGTCAGAGAATTCTTGATTGACAATCTTTTGAAGTTAATACATTTTTCAACAGATTGAATGTAAAGTTTTCATTATAATTTTATAAAATGTTTATTTCGTAAAGACAGATTTGTTTTATAAAGTAAGCTATTGATTGTCCTTTAAATTCTACAGAATCTTACTTTAAAAAATTATACTATTAAACTGGTATGCTTATTTTAGTATTTATTTTGTGTGAATACTTTTTATATTAACTTGATTAGTTCTGTATTTGTATTTTATTTAAGTTATTGTTATTATTTTAGGTAAAGCCACAAATGGTGAATTCCGTGGGGGAGTTTAACAATGTTGTAGACGATTTAAAAAAGATAAAGAAACTAAAAGAAGATGCTCTAAGTTTATCAAGTTTGCACAGTTTTTTAGAACAATCAAAACAGTCTCTATCTTTGCAGTCTTATTTAACATCAGCCAAGAATCTGTTAGAATTTGAAAGAGTAAGAAACAACAGTAATTTTGAAGATCATGATATTACTGTCGTAAAAAGCTTAACTACTGAATTCATTGTTACCAAGGAGAATTTAATTTATAATTTAGAAAATGCTTGGCATGAAAAAATTACTATTAGCAGTTCCTTAGAAGGTAGAAAAAAGTTCTTATCTCTAAAAATTGATAAAACTGCTAGTTTAGAAAATAGTTCTGAAATCTTTAAAGCTTTAAAACTTTTAAAACAATTGAAACCAGTGTTTAAAGAGTTTGGAAAGCGATTCATAAATTTGATTTGTCACAATGTAGCAAGTAACATAGTTAAGATAACAGTATCAGAAGACTCTTCAACCTTAACAGTTGATGTTATGAAAGATCATGTACCAGAACCTCCGGAAGTTTTTGAAACATTAAAAGAAATATTAAGGTTCCTTTTTAATGGTATTTTACAGGCACCATTGAATATGGATGCTGAAGAAAACTCATTTACTGCCATGACTGAGTTTGGGATGGCTATTGGGGATGAATTTTGCACTTTTGTAATTGAAAAATGCTTGAAACCCGCTACTCCAAAACAAAGTAAGCAGATGGAGGCTTTTCGTCTTGCTGTATCTGAAGGAGAGAATTTCTGTAATTTTCTTTTGCAGTTAGGGTTTCTCTTAAAGGCAGATAATAAGCTAATAGCTTTTATCTATGATGTTGACATACTGCCAGTTAACAAAATTGCTCAGGTATTCTATTTATTTTTTCTGTTTGATTTTCTTTAGATTTGATGTATTGCGAGGAATGTTGTGTTATCAAAATTATTATATTCAACCCTTTCATGTCTAACGGGACACATACGTCCCAAACAAATTTCAAAAAAATCTTTTGGAACAAAAGCGCTTCTCTGTTTAATGGGAGACTTTCCTACCAGTTCTGTCAATATTTTTGAAGGTATTTTCATTCACAGAACATAGATGGCAATACCGTCCATAATGCTGCCCTACTCATAGTTTATGCTACCAAAATTGTTCTGTTGTAAGAAAAAAAAAACTCGTTGCGAAAGGGTTAAAGTAATAACGGATGCTTTTCCATTTTGCTGGTGCAGGTGATAGAGTTGGCAATGAAAAGTCCCCAGGTTTATATAAATTAAAATTTTTTTATTTTTTCATGATGTCTATTTAAAAAAAAAAAGCTAAAGAAATAAAAAATAAGTAACTGAATTTACCTGCGTTGGCAAAAGTGAAAAGTACCTGATTTGTTTGTTTGCATTTTAAAAGTAATATAGAGTTGTATGTAAGGTTTTATGTCCAGAGAGAAAAGAATGTACTATTTCATTTTAACGTCATTGCAGTAGTAGTGTTGACACGCATACACTTGGTTTTGGTTAATTATTTGTTCACAAGCACCATTACAGCTGGATTGTATTTACGTGAGTTAGTGAGCATTAAAAATGTTTACACCGGTTATGAAGTGCTTCCTATAATAACGGTTTTTAACACAAAGAATTATAAGCCACTGGAAATTTATCATCAACATTAAGAGATTTGTGGTGAAATATAAGGAGTGCGAAAATGGATTTGACAATTCTATGAGGGTCAAACACAGAGGGTAGCCTTTGGTTATCAGTGATAGTTTAACTGCAAAAGCAAATGAGAAAATTCAGGAAAACACACAGCTCACAACAAGAATGATTAGTAATGAGTTCCAATAACTTTCAAAAACTGTTTTTCTTAAGATTTTTACAAAGTGATCATCTAATAGTTGACCAGACAGCCCAATGCTTTTCTCTGAAGATTTCTCCATAACCACTTCTAATTTATCTGATCTCCAATTTTTTCATTAAATACAAGAAAATCAGACTTCACCAAATCAGCCCACGTCAATCACTGCCTTCCTTGCTTTTGTGTTTCCGTGGGTCTAAACAGTAATATCTTATATCTTTTTCCCCTGTGGCAGAATTGCAGCGACACGGCAACATTGTCGCAGAACGTTACAGAGCTCTTGCAGAAAGATTAGAAGAAAAAGAAAAAAAACTTTTCCTTTCTACAGAAATTTATACATAATATTTGAATCATGCATTTAGATAATAACTTTTTGACGAGCTTGATTTACGCCGATAGTATCGCGAATCGATGCAATGTTTCGATTGTATTTTCGGCAGTTATTGATTTTCCCGTGGATTTTAAATATCCCAAAATATTTCAAACAATATGGAAAATTCGAATTGTGCATTTGAGTATTAACTTTTTAATGCAATAATTATATCGAATTTTCAGCAGAAATTGTTATTGATTGCTCCATAGTTTTCGCAAATCGATGCAATGTTTCGATTGTATTTTCGGCAATTATTGATTTTCCCGTGGATTTTAAATATCTCTAAATATTTCAAACAATATGGAAAATTCGAATCGTGCATTTGAGTATTAACTTTTTAATGCAATAATTATATCGAATTTTCGGCAGAAATTGTTATCGATTTCTCCATAGTTTTCAAAACCGATATCTTTTATACAATATTATTTATTACAACAACTTAGTCTCGAAACGAAACTCTCATTTAAGGAAACCGATTAGCGTGATTTTGTTGTCGCTCTTTTTTCGACAATTACTATTATGGGTTTCAAAATTTTTAGTTAATTTTTCAAGTGCTATTCAAAATGAATTCACGTGATATTCAAAATGAATAGGAGATGTATTTTATACTTTGCCGGTTTCTCATTTGGCATTCTATAGAATGCTAGGAAATGTGTGAAATATAAATCCTTTCATACATTGCCGGCTAGTTATAGGCATTATATACAATTCCTAGGCATTCTATAGAATGCCGGATTTCAAAATTTGACAGTAACATATATATTTGATAGATCTGTTGGAAAAAGTAAATTTTTATAGTTAAGAAAAATTTTTTTTTAGGACTTTTTAAGCCGATCAAGGTCTTGCATGAAAAAAAATCTTCACCAAACTATCACAGTTGGGGTTCCAGAAAGCCCTAAAATTAGAGATGTGGATGACATGACTGGTACTAAAGATGGACTAAGCCAGTTCACATTTTCATTTCCTCAATGCAAAATCAGGTTAGAATTATAAAATAAAATGAGATGTATTTGACTTCTTTAAAAGCTAAGATATTTGTTATGTCTAAACGTGACTTTGTAAGATAATAGAATTATCTTTTCATGACTTAATAATTTTAAATGATTTAAAACAATTCTTTTAAACACAAAAATGTGTAAATATTTTGTTTAGTTTTTTAATTACTTAAATCAGTGTTTCCTAACCTTTTTATCACTGCGGACCTGTCAACGCCTGATAATTTTACCGCATCCCACTGAGGGGGGAGGGGTAAGGTTGATTGTTTATATTTTAGATTATTTTGATTTATTAATTTAATTTAATTGTATTTAAACATGCCTTCAAAATAAAATACAGTAACAGCAAAAAATAAGTATAAAGTGATTTAACATTTTAACTTACTAGAGCGTTAAATCAATGAGAACCCTAAGCTTGTTTCTTTGCAATGAGACGGTTCCATCTGGGGATAATCGAAGACAATGATACATTACAAACATTAAAAAATTTATGTCACTACCTTCAGGGGCCCCTTTTTTTAAATAAATAAAATTTTATGGAACACAGATATTTTTAATTTGGGGTATAAACCTAGGAATTTAAATTCAGTTTCAATGAAATGGGCGACTCGGTACCATTTGATCAATGGACCGAAGGTTGGGAACACTGACTTAAATGACTAAGTTTACGTTAATTTTGTAAATGGATTTGATTACTCTCTAATTACAAAGTGTCTTTGCAACACATAATTAAAAGTGTCCTTATATTTTTTCATAGTGAATCAATGAAGGAATTAGTTATGTTGCTATATGAAGTTAAAGATGAAGCGAAAAACATTGATTCTATCTATACTCCAAAGTTATACTACACTTCAAGGGGGATATGTGAATTATATTGCTCGGTTGTACCTATCTGCCATAAAGAAGAAATAGCTAATATTCCTCAACAAACTGGTATAAAATTAAACAAAATATCATTTTGTTTACCTTATTTATTAATTATGCCTATTTGATAGTTATTTCTTAATTTACAGCCATTTTTCATAACAATTGCATGTACCTGGCTCATAATTTAAGTTTATTGGGTTCCCTTTATGAGAACGACTTGCAACAAAACATTCAACTCACTTATATTGATATCATACCGGAAATAAGAAAATTGGGAGCTGAAGCATTTTTGACACAGATGAGACAACAGAAGCAGCAACTTCTGCAGCTACTGCAAGAACAAGGTACATATGCANGGGGGGGGGTGACGCACTCTAAAGGGAGCGTCCGGCATCCAGTATATGATTCCCTCTGAATTGAATCAAATCTGCTCTGCCACACGTGCTTCGGTAACGGAACTTCAGTTCCGGCTAATGCCCTTATAATAACTTCTAATATATATGTATTCGAATCTCATTATCATGATAGAATTCCTTGCAAATTACTAAAAATTTTGTATTTTACTGATTATTAAGTTGATTGATTAGTACATTGTTAAATAAAATCCCTTATGCTCTGCTGCGCATTTAAATCCTTATATAAATGTATTAAAATTTGTTTGCGAAGCAAACAAAGAAGAATTGCGTAGCAATTCTCGGGGGTTGGCGAGCGGTAGCGAGCAGGGGGCGGAGCCCCCTAGTATCTAATATTTCTAATAAGATATTGCGATTTCGGGATTTTGAATTTATGTAATGATTTTTTGACTCACTTTATTTTTGCCAATTTCACCATAAATCCAATCATTTTCGAATTTTTTTTTAAACTTTTCTTTTATTGGCAATTATAACTGCTAATTTTTATGAGGTTTTTAAAATCCTAATACATTTAATACAATAACGTGAGTTCTAAATTATGCATTTAACTTATCACTTTTTGATTTGCTTTATTTGCGCCGATTTCATCATAAATCTCAATGATTTAAAATTTTTCTTTAATAGCAGTGATTGATATATTTTTCCTTGTGATTTTGAAAATTCTATACTTTTACTAAGAGGTTATTATGATACCAGAGTGTAAAATCCCACATTTAAACAATCATTTTTTGACAAGCATTGACTGTGCTGGTTTCATCATAAATTCAAGTTATTTTTAGGCAGCGATTGCTATACATTTCCACGTCATTTTAAAAATTCAGATTTTTATTGCAAAATAAGAATTATAAATAATTACATAAATAATGTAATTCTAAAATTACATTAATAACTTACTATGTAAAATGAAGCAGTTGTTTTTATGTTTAATTTTTTTTGTACTAACTTCTTTGAATCAGGATTTAGTCAGTTATTGGATTTAATGAGCATTTTTCTGTTTCCTAAGTCTTTTGTTATGCATGGAACCTACTGTAGTGTTCAAATTTATTAACTTATTTTATTTTCACTAGCTTATTAAATTTTTGCAGGAAACTTTTAGAAATATGATATGTTTTCTGTTTGCATACAGAAAACTCACATAAATGATCTTTGAAGTGAACTTTTTTGCTATCTTGAAATATACAGTATGTTCCAGGATTATTGAAACTATTTTTAATGTGAGGTAGGTGACATCAAGAGGAGTTTGATATTAGAAACTCAATTTTCTTAAAGGTCTTTGTTCTCCAGAAGCTGGATTTGTTCATGAGAGTATTTTATAACCGTCATGTAACAGCTGACCCAATTTTTAAATTTACAACTACTAATGTTTAACTTTGTAGCCTTGCAATTTTGAACCCAACCCAGAAGACAAGGGAATTCATGGACGAAGAATTGGGTGAAATTTGCTTCTGTGGAGGACTTTTTGATGGAACTAGCCCGCATTTGTATTGCATGGAGAGGAAAACCTCCCGCGGTAAGACTGGTGGCAAGGGGACTCTAAGCCGTGATCCGTCTACCACTAAGGATATTTCACGTCAGCACTGTGATCAGTACAAGCCAGATGTGGATTTCGTATCGACTGGGATTCGAACCCAGTTCACCTCATTGGAAGGCAAACGCTCTATCCCCTGAGCCATAGCGGCTCAAATACTAAATATTGCACTGATTTAATAATTGATTAAAATTATTTATACATTTATTCACTCTAAAGAATAAAAAATTAAGAACTACTGAAACACATGTCGCAACAAGAAACAGACCTGTATTGCCAGAATCATTTTAGCTGTCATCGCCCACAAAGAAGTAAGCAAAAATTTTCAAACGCGGAGCGGGCTGATCAGATTGACAAAAGGAAATGAATGAGCAGCAGAAAGGTTGCTCGCCAATTTGGAAGATTGATGACAACTGAAATAACTGCAGCAATGAAGGTCTGTTTCCGCCAATGCTCTTGTGAACAACACCATTTCGTGGCGAACGAAGACATGAGATTGTAATCCTGATTTTTTATGAAGTCTCTTGCCTTTTCTTAAGTTTATAATCCTGGCACACTTTACGTGTGTGTGTGTATGTATATATATATATATATATAGCTATATATATATAATGGTGGCATTTATATGTGAATTTAAAAGTGTGAGAAAGCGTNGATATTATATATATATATATATGTATGTATGCTATTTGAATACTTCAGTAATTGTACAAAACGTTACACAATTGATTTTTTTAAACATTGATTTTCCCTATATTATAGCTTGTGGTAGTATGCTTATTGATGATGGAGCAGTTATGAAAGCTGAAAAGGCTATTCGTCAATGTCTGTATCAATTGCAGTTACTGAAAAAAGTGTGGTCTGATGTTTTGCCTGTTGAAGTTTATTTTAAAGCAATAGGAACTCTGTTAAATACTTGTTTTGAAGAAATGATTATTCGAATATCATCCATGGAGGACATTGCGGCTGAAGCTGCTGCTCATTTAGATAGTACTTTTGATATTTTATTAAAGCAAAGCCCAGATCTATTCATGGTAAGTAACATACACCTTGCGTGAAATTTCTTTTTCATTAACCAATAACAGAACAGAAGCATTTTTGATCTTGTCAAACGTTTGACAAAAAAATGGTTGAAACGTTTGTCAATTGTTGTGTTCAATTTTCATTTTTAGTTTGGCAGTGGATGGTCAGGCAATTTTCAAAAACATTATTTTCTAAATATCCTTACATGCAAGGATTCCAAAAATTATGATTCATCTGTAATTATTATTTTTTCAAAATCAAAGTTATGGTTCAGTAATAAAAATCATAGATTTTAAGAATTTTAGTACAAATCTGTTTAAAATGCGCTTTTACCATAACTACCAAGAGTTAGGAAATTTTGTTGCTTGCAACCAATCTACAATATTTTTTTCTTCTTCTCCTTAAGCAATTCTAAATTATTTGATTGACGGAATGCAAAGGATTTGGTAGAAACAAAAAATAAAGGGTAGCAAGAGCAAAAAACACTGTCTCATTTCCCCCTCTTCCATCTATCTGTTCGTCGCCAACAGCTCATTGTGCAGCTCTAGTGTGATGTAAAATAACAACAATAACTATCTGTCTGTTTTTAAAAAAGGTAATAATAGCCAGTTAAAAATTAACGCTGAAACGAGACGAATGATACTAAGTAATCAGTTTATCATTTTACGATGAAATATAAAATTCCAGAAATTTTTTTCAATCCTTTTTTTTTTGCTTAAGTAATATTCTTTTTATTTAATAGTGAAATTCATGAATAATTTTTTTGATATTGTTACCAAAAAGATATATTACTGTGCCTAGGATTTACTGATAAAACTTGGGATTTACCAAAGTGACTTGATAAAAGTCCAAAGTACGCTTTAATATGTTTCCATTTCGGACTTTTACCAAGCCTTTGCCGTAAAACATTGGCGTTTCCAACGCTTTCAGGTATAAATCTGAAATGAGGGATCTTTTTTAACTATTGCAAAAGTTATTCTTAAAAATTATTGAAATCTCTTTAGTTGTTACAGGGTGGCCACCTGGAAAACTTGGAATTATCAGGGAATTTTTTTATATTAGAATGGTGTAATTTTCAAGATCAAGAGTGATCTATATTTTTCTTATCGATTAGAAAAAATCGTTCACTTAATTTACGATTTTATCGCATTTTGTAAATGCTTTGTGTGAGCCCTACAAATGTGTTTATTAGAAAGAAGGAAAAGAAAACTTTGTATTTTTGTTCTGCACTGTACAGGTTTCTGGAGTAGAAACACTTAACTAATTTAAACTAAAAAAACCATGTGGTTAGATTTAAATTCTTTAAAAAATTTTATTTCAAATACGAAAACCAAAAAGAATAAAATTTAAAGAATTTTATCTAGTTTTTTATAGAGTATGCAAAAAGAAATTTGACAATTTTGCATTTGCGACATTCATTTTTGTATACTGAATATCTCTTAAAATATTAATGCTAATTCAAAACAATATTATTTATACATTGAATTGATTTTAGATATTAGTTTAAAGAAAATATCATCAATGATTTTAAATAGCACTGTTAAGCTAAAATACAGCATAAAACCACAACTTATATCTGAAAACATAGGTAGTATTTGTTTCATGACGTATGATTTTTGATATTTATAAAAATATTTGTTTTTTAAATTGAATTAATATTATTATTATTATGATACATCCACCTTGATATACACGTAAAAAGAATATTCACTACTTGAATGCTAGGTCAAACAATAAATTATAAATCAATAACAGTCAAGTGAACACATATGCTAGTCAAATGGCAAAAAATAGATAAGATACAATAACTTAGAAGTTTCGTTGAAGGAAACATAAAACATGTTTTTTTTCTTTGCTATACTTTTACATATTACTTTTTGTATTTTACAGACTTCATCTTCAGATAAAAGAAATTTTGTCCACTTTTATGTGAAAAGGTGGTTTAAATTCCAAGAACTTCAACTAATTTTAAGTGCAAGCATGAGAGAAATTGTTGACCGGTGGTCTAGTGGCAAAGGTCCTCTCGCCACCCACTTTACTTCTGAAGAAGTAAAACATCTAATTAGAGCCTTATTCCAAAACACAGAACGCAGAGCAGCAGCACTAGCAAAAATTAGATGAAAACTGTCATGCAATAGAATAATATTGTCAAATGTAAATTTAAATATTTTTGTACTTGTTAATGTATATTATGTACTTTAATACTAATAATATTTTGTACTTTTGTTAATGAATGAATCAGTGAATTTTAGCAAATGAATGAATCAGTGATTTTTAGCAAATGAATGAATATTAATAAAGATCAGTTATAGCAAAAGTTATTTAATTTTTCCTTTCCCTTATTTCAATAGCATACTTGCATCTCAGGAAAGTCATTTTTATTGTAAAATAATACAACAAGTATTTAATTTTTTTAATAAAAATGTTCAAAAAAATTTTGTTAAATTTTTAGTTGAATATAGTTTTATGAAAAAAGTTTAGTTTTTAGAAAATTCCAGTTATTAAAATTTTTAAATTTTAAGGCCTTAATTATTAAGTGCAAATGCAGTCAAACCAGTATGTCACACATACAGGGTTGGCTGGTTTAAACCATTCGAGCACAGTTAAAACCACATAAATTTTTTTCAAATAATAAAGCCGTTTTTTTTTTTTTTTTAATAAGTGCATTTTCTATTTATATAAATTTCTTTTGTTTGAATGTACCCAAATGAAAAAATATGTAGTTATATTAAATTTTTATAATTTTGAGTTTGGAGTTTCTAACAGGAATTTGTATTACTTTAAATAAACATTAATCTGTAATTTTTAAATGTTAATATAGAATCGAAGATCCATAAAAATACCTATGTAGGATAAATTAATGCCAGCAATTTTAAAATGAAATCCTGATGTCTCATAAAAATTCTAAAAATAAAGTAGACCATTGATTTAATGTTTTTGTTAATTTTTAATATTAGTTGATTCATGTAGTTATTGAAAGAGTTATAGTTTTTCAATTTTTGTTTTTTGCTTGTTAAATATACATAACGCTTGTTACAATCAAAAGTATAAATAGGAATGAGGTGTTTTCTAAATTTTATTCTTTCAGTTTAATTGTTGTTATTTTTTATTACTAGGGTAAACAAATTTGTATTGTATTCATGTAATGCACTTAAATTCATATTATAATATTTTTAGATTGAAATTTTTGTACTATAAATTTAAGAAAAAATTGTTTATGAAAAAATATTTCAAATTTATTTTAAATATTTTTAAAGTTACTTTTTTCAAAATTTTTTATTTTGAAGTAGGCAAAGAAAAATAAGTTTTATTTGAAGTTCCATTATATTAAAATAAATGACAAAAAAGTTATTTGTACTTTTCTTTCTCAAACTTAAACATACCTTTGCTATTTTATATGTTTATAATTAGTCATTTGTTTCGTTTTCACCATTCATTAATTTTAGATATTTCTTAATTCAAAAAATGTATTGTTTTTAATATTAAAATTTTTATTGATTCAAAATTTTTTTTTCCATCCAAACAATTGATATCAATGCAACAATAGCTTTAATTATTATACTTTCTTGAATTCCTAATTATATAATAGTATGTATTATTAATTAATATTAATCAATAGTAAAAAAAAAATTAGTTTCAAATGGTTTAATTACATTTAATTTAGGGGCTTACAATATTATTTAACCTTTTGTTTTAAATAAACCATAAGAAACTTGCCTTAAACCAAAAAGGCTTTTCCACATTGCCAAAATTGGTGTTTTGAGTTTAATGGCGTGCTCACCTTATTTGGATGTCATCACACATTTCAACTGTATTTAAGAGTAATAGTAAACAGTGTGCATGTGTTGCTATGGCGACAGCTGCTGTTTGATAATTTTTTTAGAATCCTTTTAATTTTCACCAGCAGACATTTTTAATGTATATACATAACAATAATTTAAAGTATTTTTATTATTAAATTATAATTACTGTCTTGATGGTGATTTCAATATAAATATGAATACTGACAAAGGAAAAGTATTTTGTGACGTCAGACATCAATTGAAACAGTTTTTGCAACCCATGATTTGAAATGTGGCGTTCAATTAAACTCATATTTTACCGTTAAGATACAAACATACATTTAAGTAATGAATGTATAATTGAGGGTTTGCCTATGCCAGGCTGGAAGTCTAAATATTAAAAATTAAGGACGAAATTACTTCCAAACTTAATGACAATTTAAGGATGCTGATTCTCTAATGGGAGCAATTTGTACAATACCAGAAATGATTGTACTCCGGAAAAAAATCCTGATCTTTTGCTAACCGTGATCCGGAAATCCAAGGTCCAGAAGTTTCAAGAAATCGATCACATTTATGCTTAAAAATTCTACTATATTTTGCTTAAAAATATTAGAACTAGGTAAATATTTTTTTTGTTAGAATAATAAATGTGATTACAGATAGAAGTAAACTTATACATAATTATTCATTTAAATAATGCTGCATATAATTTATTTAGAATTTCATGTTTTGAAAATATCCATGATTTAAATTTATAACGATATTAATTTTTTGAAGTGGGTCATTAATGATTTTACTCAAGAAATTTTTAGGATTTTTGAGTTAGGCTCACAATCACCCCAGCTATACCAACATGGATTCGCAGATATACAATTGGTAATAGTATTAGTAGTTCCTGCACTTAAGTGGAAAAAGAAACATTTTTAAGAAAACTCAGATTTTTAGGTTATACAAAAATTTCAGTTTTTTTATTTACAAAAAAAAGAGAGAAAATAGTCTAAAAATGGAACATCGTTAAGTTATAGCTAAAAACCAGGATTCTCCAGTGAAAAACAGAGTATGATAATGAGCGTATAACATTTTTGAATTTGAAATTTTTTCCATTCTTTTTTAGATAAAATTTATTCTTTCTGTTAACTTAAACAAGAATTTCAGGGCATTTTTTTAAAAAAGGAAATTAAGGACAACTTAGAGCTCTGCAATGGGATTGTTCCCACAGATTCAAACTCTTTTGGCTCTATAGGAACTCCAAGTCCCTATAAAATGGCTTACAATTGTTTCTAAAATTATTCATGATGTCCACCTCCTTGTCTTACTTCAAAATGAAAAGAAACAAAAAGTGCCAGAATCGAAATTTAGTGGGTATAGATAACAATATTAAAACTGGACACCATGGCAGTTATCTATTAACAACTTGTTTAATTAATCAAAATTATAATAATTATCTGCCACAAAATCAAAATTTTTTCCTGATGAAGCTAAAATTTCAACCCAACAATCTCAAAATAAACCTAGATTATATTAAGTGACAAATTTAATAAAAATAAACAAAGTTATTTGCCCTGCCTGTGATAAGCTAGGGATCACCAATGCTTATCGTTGGAGCAAAAATTGTTCATTGTCAAAAACAAGAGCATAAATATAAACAAGGAAGTGACCTAACACAAAATTGACAATTAATAGTATCCTGAAAAATTAAAAATGACAAGCACCCAATTTTAACTAATAAAACTTTCTAAATGTCGATATAGGTAGAACTCTAAAGTAATTACAAAATTATGCCCATAAAAAGAAAGAAAAACTATGAAAATGTAAAACAAAAAGTAATTTGCAACATACGAAACATGAAATTTAAAAATAGGAAACATTGTTAATTTTCCTATTTTAAATAATGATTTACCTTATTCTTTTTTTCGTTTTTAAAGCTTGTATTGCATTTAAATTAATGATAGTGTGAAACAGGTTGTTATGCAAAATTGAAGAAAACTGATTTATTTTTCTGATTATAATTCAAGATAGAAATTTTACAAACTTTTCCAAATATTTGTTATTGACATGACAAATATCAAAGGAAATTATAAACAAAGTGAAATAATGGTATGGCCCTTAAATATCCTCCATTTTATATATTCCTAAAATTGTGTATTTTTTAACTTCTAATTGCCTCATAAATTTTAAGTTAGGAATTTATTTTATTCAGAAAACAGGTATAATGTGTATTTTGTTGGAAAAAATAAAGTAAGAAACTGATTCTTAAAATAGTTTTTATTTCTGAATATGATCTATTACACTAAGAAATATACAGTTCATTACCTTATTTGGCATCTTTATTCATCGATAACAATCTTAACAAAGCTAGAGAACAAGAACATTGAAATTCTTGATTAGAAATGTCATAACTATAACAAGACAGCGGTAACAAAGACAAATTAGCAAGATAAAAAAAAGTTTTTTAGCAAATAATTATTTTTTGAAATTGTGTGTTTGGAAGTATCATAAAAAAGTCAAGTTTCTTCTAAATATTAAGTTTATTCTTAACCAAAGTCAAGAAATATTTTTAACAAACATTGCAAAGTTTAAAACAATTTGATTAATCAACATAAGTATATTTATAATTAAAATTTTTGTTAGATCATATTGAGATTCTTAGCTATGATGTAAGTTAATGTATATGATGTCTAAATTATTTGTGAGTGAGTGTTATGCAATTAGTTAAATTTTGTAATTTATTTAATTTTGTAATTTTTTTGTAACATACAAGGTTTTAAATGAAAGAATATTGATAGAATATTATTAAGATTTGGGTTTTTTTTTTAAATGGGCATTTTTTGACACATTTTAATTATTTATAGGGATTTATACAGATTAATTTTTTATTAAAGGAATATTTTCAAGAGTTTGAGTTTTTAGGTCATTATGAAGATAGAAACAGACTGTTGAGTATTAAAGAGAGAGGATTTAAAGGGTGCAAAATAGGAATAGCACTCCCTGAATAACTTATGATGTAATAAGAGGATCTTCCCGTACTTGGACTTAATCTTAATGGTTTAAATCAATTAATGCAGATGATATTTTAAGTTTCAAAATTAAGACAAAAATGCTCTTTCCTGAATAAACACTTTTATTAGAAGAACGCTTTCCTTAAAATAGAAAGAACTTCTTAAATTAAAATATTTTTTGCACAAATTATTACCATATCTAAGGTAAGCATCTTGAACCATTAAGATTGAGTTCTAATTCGTTAAAATCCATTCATTAAATCAAAAAGTGCTTTTTTTTTTTAAATGTACATTACACCCCAATGTCATCTCATATTTATAACTGGGAATCTGACACTATCTTCTAAATTATTCAAAAACTTAAACTATGAGTTTTAAACATCATTCTAAATTATTATCAAAATCAATTAACCTTTTTTTAAAAATGTCAACAATACATGCATACTTATTAAATTTATATATAAAAAAAACTTTAACAACACCATTTTAACATTAAAAATATGCATTTTGTGTTGTGTTAATACCATAACCTTTATATATAAATAATAATAAATAAATGCAGTTTGTTTTTAGCATTTGTCTTTTATAATTAAAATTTCATTTCATAATTATAATAACAAAAAGAGATGACTTTAAAAACATATGTTATCAACTGTAAAAATTACAAATGAAAAAGCTTGGCAAGTAAATGTGACATATATTTGTTATGGGTTGAAAACTGCAATAATTTTTTTTTTTTTGTAGCACATTTATGTTTTAAATTAAAAACTAAAAAATCTTATAAAATTTGTCTTTAAAATAATGGAAATATTTATTATAATAACTCAACGCTTAGACCTAAAACATTTCACAAATTTAAAGTAACTTGTCAATCTAGATTAATTTAAATTGAAATGATCAATAAAAATGTATAAAATAAAATTTATTATTCCAATTTTCAATATTAGTTTTATTACCACCTCGATGTATATTTTCAACTAAATTAGATTTTTTTCTGTTACACTAGGTAACAGAAAATTGTCAAGTTTGTGCAAAACAACACAATGTAATAAAATCTGATAAGAGAAAAATAAAAATCTTTAAATAAACAATTGTGTGTTTAAAAATAATTATATTGATTTAAGAATATGGGAAACATCAAGTTTGATTGCCAAAACTTTAAGAGTGACAAATCAGTTGAAAATTTAACATATTGTGTTGTGTGTATTAAAACAAAACCTAATAAATGCATTATTAAGTATATTTTTTAGAAACTCAAGCACTTAATATATAATGTGATCATAGAGGCTTCAAATTATTCACGATGCACCAAACTTGCTGACTAGATCTCCTTGTGGTTGAACTTCAATATCTTCAAGAGCTTCACGAACAGTTTTAAAAGTTTCATTTATCTATAAAACAATAAATATGTCATTTCAATATTTAATGTTTTTTTTAAAATAAACTTGTACGTCTGAAAATGGAAATCATTTAAAACCATGAAAAAATAAATAAAAAAGCATTTGAAATTATTTTGTACAAAAAAGGAAATATCTACTAAATTATTTACAGCTATTTTTACTATATCGACAGTCCAACAAACTGTTAAGCTTTATATTTAATTCATAATTTAAAATAATAAGTTTGGAATACTGCTAAGAGTCAAAAGAAAATCATGTCTGTTTTAAATGTATAAATAAAATATCTGCCTTCTTTATTTTAATCATTATAAGCAATTTCATCATGATTCCCATGATTCATGTTTTTTTAGATCCTAAATCTTTCCAACTATAATTGACGACTTTATGTTTGTGAATACACACTCAATCTATTTTTGTTTTAAAACTAATTGTTTACATCTTTAAATGTTTGAGCTTTAAATTAAGTTGAAGAATAGTCAAGAAACTTAGAAATAGGACTTGAGTAAAGTTTAAAATAACTTTAACAACTTAATATTTTACAATGCAAACATTATTATATGTATAAAATTGAATTGACATGAAGAAAAAATTTTTTTTTGTTCATTAAAAATTAAAGAAAAAGTTTCCTGCTAAGATAGGTATAGTTATTTTCAAATAAATGTTCTGTCATTTGAAAAAGAAATATGTACTTTATGTGACAAAAAGGTGATAGTGACACAACATAGAATATTTTAAAATAAATAAAATTCCATTAAATATGGGGTAATTAAACAAATTATAATGTCTATTACTAATTAAATTAGACTCAGTGGCACAACAGCCCATAGAGGGTCAAGGCCTACTGTGCTCATCTCAGTTTTCTTGACCTTGGGCTCTGGAGAGCATAAGCAGATGTTCTGGTTTGGTAGTCAGCCAAACACGGAACCCCCAGTGTTTAGTCCCCAAGCATGCTTGGTACTCGTTTTATCGACCCACTCAAGGGATGAAAGGCTGAGTCAACTTTGCTCGATTACTAATTACTTTTTTTTGCAGAAGTTGGGGCATTCAAGATCTAAACACAGATAAAAAAAAGAATATAATGCAATAAGCTAAAGAAAACAAGAAATAGTGAATAATCCAAACAGCATCTAAAACTTCACAAAAGAAAGAGCACAGAATTGGAAATTCAAGTAGTAGCACTGATAGACATGGCATGATCGAGAAAGCATTACCACGTTGTCAGTGTGGGAGCAGTTTTTGTGGAGGGCGGTAAAATACCACAAACAATTATACTCTCGACCACCCCCCAAAAGAGTGATAAGCAAGAAACCAAAACCAATTCAATTTAGATGAAGATTACATACTGAGATCACGAAAATTGAAGTAGAAGTACATACATTTGACAGAAGGGAAAAATTTAAAAAAAAAAGTCTAAAGCAGAATTGTTTTAACATTCATAATAAGATTCCAATTGAAGTGTTGTATTTAAATGTTAAATTGAAAAACATTTTGTACATTTAAGAAAGTTTTAATTGCACTTAACATATTTCAAGACACCTATACCAACTACTATAATACAACATCAATTCATATAATTTGATCAAAAGGTAATGCATTAAATATTTACCAATGACATATCTGCAATCAGAATTTGCATATCTACAATATCAGTAACTTTTTCAGGAAGAGGTACATCCTTCAAAAGGCCCCTGTTTCTCTTTAGCCACATTATATGCAATTTAGCTAGACCTCTTTGATACCCTTTGACCCTATCGATATAGTCTTTCTGCTCAATGTGAGTAGGTATAGCTGATACATCTATGATGTCACTGCAATTAAAATTTTGAAAATTTACTTCTAAGAGGTCAGAATAAAAAAAAGTTTATAGCATTAGCAAAAATAAATAGCATTGTCAAAAATAAAAAAGCAGAAATTTTTGTTTTAACATTTTAAAATTCTGTAGTACTCACATAGCAGTTTGGTGAAGAATTTTATTTAGTGCAGCTTGTTCATCACCAACTTGCCCAAATGAAACATCTGAAATATCGTGACTGAAAAAAATTAAAGGAAAAATTCATTTAAAATCCTCCATTTTGTACATGAGAAGAAAAGGGGAAAAAAAAAAGTTTTTACCTGAAACCAGGACGAGTAATTGAGTTACTCACTGGGTTTGCAAGCAACTGAGATCTTTCATTTGGCTCACCCGACTAAAAAATAAATAAGAGTTATTAAATAAAAATATTTCAGTTATTTCATGAAATACATAGTTATTCTATTAAATAACCGATTTCACCTTTTAACAGCGATATATACAGTAGGGAACCGATTATCCGGAATGATCGGGACCATCGCTATTCCGGATAACTGATTTTTCCGATTTTCTGAATCGCATACAAAAGCCGTTTTTTCTTATTGTTAAACCCAACTAAAAAAAAAATAATATTTGGAAATAATCTTAAAACGAAGTAATTCACTAATGATTATTTCCAAAATGATAGTAAGGTAAACATCTTTCCTTAAAGAAAGAAAAATCCTAAAATCTAATGAGGAAAAAATTATTATTTTTTTTAATGGCCGGAAAATTTATCGAATTTCGTTCCGGTTTTCTGATTTCCCGATAACGGGTTCTGTACTGTACATTTAAAATGAACATTAAAGGAAATAATATGGAAAATTAAAGAAATAACTTAAAAAATATCATGATTTGTGCAGTTCATGACACATTTGGTTATAAGACTTTTTAGTTTTAAATTTAAAATGCAGATTGAATTTTAATACAGACTTGCTTGCTGAACCACTAAGGACACTTTTGCGGACCACTGCATTGGTTAAGAGGGCGCCACGGGAGAAACTTTTCGTAGCAAATTCTCTTTCACTATCGTAACTTATTTAAAATTTAATATGGAAACAAACCTAGAGTAAGCCATGAAGATTCAAATACTAAAAAGAAATTTTTAAAATATCCAAATTAAAATCAATTATGAGACGATAACTTAGGAGTACTAAATGGAGAAGTTTTTCCCAATCAATATTTTCTCTTTTCTTTTCGCATTTTGAAATCTTTTTTCAGTGAGTGTAACTTCAAGGTTTACTTTAGGTTTGCTTGAACTCACTTTTAAATTAGTAATGGAGGTGAAAGAGAATTTGAGATGAAAATTTTCTCTCATGGTATGGCTTCCTCTTAAGAGCTACAGCTTTAGGATTTTTTAAGTCAACTTCAAAATAAGTGAAATTATTATTTAAAAAAATTTGATAATTGAATAGTGAATAATTGGTCTTAAGCAACCAAATAATCAGTTCAACAGATGTTTAGTATTCAATCAAGATCAAAATAATTAGGGTACTATGTAATATATAACCTTAAGTCAGTCACAGAGACATAAATGAATTATTACAGACTGAGTGGCTAAATTCGTGACCAAAATTTAAAATAAGAATTTACTGTAGTGATAATAAACATATTATGAATCACTCAAAAAATTAA
Organism: Parasteatoda tepidariorum; assembly: GCF_043381705.1. Classification (NCBI taxonomy): domain Eukaryota; kingdom Metazoa; phylum Arthropoda; class Arachnida; order Araneae; family Theridiidae; genus Parasteatoda; species Parasteatoda tepidariorum. Next base: position 44,493,001 of record NC_092209.1, on the reverse strand, counting down.
TGCTAACAGCTACATAATCACTTTATAGTGACTACAAACAAGTTTAATGATTGCTGTACATTGTGCAACTATAGGAGCACAACCATTTTTGAAAACGGACTACAAAAGGAAGGGGGATGAAGATTACAAAGAATTTAGTTTTGTAAACTTTGTTTTCTCCAATAAAATTAAATTATAGCAGGGTTTTCAAGTTCCTCAGTGAGAAAATGTATTTTTTCTCATATAAATTTCTTACATTTTCAATTTTAAAATAAATCCTTGAACTATATTTAATTTTGAAGATGCCTTGTTAAAAAACATTTTATTTAAAAAGAAAACTTAAATTAAAAAGAAAAATATTTACGTTTCTTGAAACGAATTAGTATTACTACAATGTAATTACTAAGTTATAATGTTGAAATTTAATGACTGAATTTTATTAATTTGAAACACAGCTATAAGATTTCTTAAGCTAGTTTTTTATTAGCTTTATTTCTAATTAACTTTCATTTACTAGGCAAAGGGATACTTTAAGCTTCCAAGCTCTAGTATGTTTCTATCTACTAAACAAACACTATAGGTCAATCCACTTTAAATAATTGAGTTTAAATACAACAATAGACAATAATTGTTTAAATAAGAAATTGATGAATTATATCACAAAACAATTGAAATGGTACAATGATCAATACAATCAAATAGTAAAACACTTTAAAAGTTAAAAATTTGGAAACATTTAAGTTAGATAAAAATTACCAGGGATTTGTTATCATCTCCACTAAAACAACTGAAACAACCTCCCATATTTTATTCCATCCTAAAAAAGAAACACACAAATAAAATATTATTCATATTTAAATAAAAAGCTAAGAGTAATAATATTGTGAATTAAATTTAATAAAAGTTAACACCTTGCACCATTACTAAAACAGAATACAGATATTGATACATGTGGCCTATACATGATTCATACTTAATTTATGGGATTTTTTTAATTTGTTAACTAGTGGAACAATCCTGATATAATGCACACATTTATGCAATGAATCAGCTAAATATTGAACAAAAAATACCAATAAAATCTTAAAAGCATAAAAAAATAAAATGTTTCTTTTTAAGGAGGATGCTATGATATGTGGCAATGTAGTTATTGCAGTTAGAGTTATTGCCATGGTGAAACAGAGGTACTGAGTTCTATCCACATTTTCCTTCAGTATACCATTTTTTAAGCTAATCTAAAATATTCCAGGTTTTTCTCCTAAGGAATATAAACACTGCCATTGTAACTGGATGTTTTCAAGGCTCTCAATAGTTAAGAGTTAGTATAGTTTTTTTTTAAAGGACATAAGAGTCNAATAATTTTAGAAATACCTGAATTTTGAACAAGAAAAAAGCATATTTGGGAAGCATTTATCCATAGAATGTTATCAACAACTTAATAAAAATATTGATGTAAGATTTTATTTAAATTGTGGAGACATAATTATCATTGTATGAATTATAAATTACACAAATCTGAATCTCAATATTAAGCTCTGAAATCACTCGATTATTTATCTTGTTGTTGGAATTTAAAACTGTGTGAATAGGAACCTAGATGTTTGACTTTAAATCTGCATGATTATGCATACCAATGTATAATTTAGTCTTTAATACTACTCATAATAGTGGGTTTTAATAAATCAAGTGAATACAAAACACAAATATTTGATATAAGATTGCACAGTTGTGAAACACAAGGTGAGACCTTAAACTGCAATTGCATAAGTAGGAAAATCAAATCTTTTCTTCATCAGGAATTTGAAGAAGACAATCTTTCTTTGAAAAGGCAAATGCAATGATATGATCACGGTAAAAGTGCAGAAAAAACAAATTCTTACATCTATTTCTGTCGCATTGAACTGCAAGACAGGATAAGGGAATTTTGCCCCTTCTTAGTAATACTAACAAAAATGCTCGCAAACACCATTCGTTTATATCGCAAATATTTAGCTTAAAAACTATTAATGAAACAGTGGTTTTTAACAGTTGCAGTCAACTGTTTTTCCAAAGTTACAAAAGGTAAATAGTTACATATTATTATTACATATTGTATTATTATTTGCATATTATACTAATAGGAAAACGCTTTAAGACTTAATTAGTGAACTTGGTTCCCTAAGATTTGTAAGATTTATAGATTTGGTAAAATAAAGTATTAATTATATTTTAAAATAAGAATTTTTTCCTTTAAATCTTTCTTTTTTAAATATGTAAATATGACATTTTTAACTGAGCTTTACCAGTCAGTCCATTTTTTCAGGATACAAAGTTAATTTGAAACCATATTAGTAGTGAAATTATTCTCCAATTCTTGTACAAACCTGTTCAGATGTAATATGTGCAAAAGTTATATTAAACTAATTATATATAAAACAACTTTTAAATAAATTTATATACTTCTCATTTAGTTCAAGGTCTTACAAATAATTCTGCAGTTAAAAGCAAAAAAAATAAATGCTGACAGTCGAAGTTATAACAAAATCTGGCACAAACAAGTTAAAAATAGAGAAAAAAAAATAGTCACAGAACAATTGATAAAAATTATTTACCTTTTTAATATACTTATCTACTTTCAAACAGAAAAACTGATTATATGGGAATTCAAAGCATAGAAAATAATGTATAAAATTAAAAGAATTCCGTGCATAAAATTACCTTATTAAATTTATCGACATGCAAATAAAAACATCAGTGATTCTTACCCAGTATTTCCTTATAAATTCAGAACTGCTACATAAAATGGCAAAGCATTCAAAGTACTTCAAAACAGAAGATTATGAAAAATATAACAGCATAAATTAATAAATTACATCAGCTTCTTTAATTACTAAAATAAATTGAATATCTTGATATTTTCCTTCTTCAACAAAACTTTGTTTTCACTCTTATAATGTTAGAGTTGCAGTTAGAGTATGTTTAAATATGCAAAATATTATTTTCAATAGACTGTTTCTTTTAAATGCCATTCACACTGTATACAAAAATCGCATCTGCGAATTCAGAGATTTAAGCGAGAATCTGAATGACGAGTTTTTTGGACAAATATCTTTCACAAATTAGGTTCTCATTAGATTTCCTAATTTTAATATGAATGCCTTTAATGGATGGTGTTTTCAATATAAATGTAATCAATACCAATCTCGAGCTCAATACCTGCTCTAGTTCCGGTTAGAAAGTTTGCAACTGCTTACTACAGTTTATTCTGCGAGGCGATATTTTCAAACGAATAATTTTGTTTTCAATAAGAGAAGTAAATTAGATAATTTCTGAGCTCAAATTTGCCGAATTTCATAAGATATTAATGTTATTAAGTAATTCTGGTGATTTTGAAGTGAAAATTTGTTTTAGTTATTTATAGATATATTGTTAAAAAAGGTGACATGGGTTGCGTTCCAATATTCGCACCGGTGACACTGGTTACACGAAAGCGAACTAGTCACGTGATCTCAGTTCACACCGTAATTTAGGAACGATCGGTGCGGTTAGGTCAGTTCTGGTTGCCATTAGCAACCAGAAGCAGACGCTCTCCTCTTTCGGAATCTTTGAGAAAAATATATTAGTGATAACAAATTAATTTTTTGTTCTATTGTATTTATTTCTTGGCCATTCTATTTTTGCATTACTTGTTAAAGAATATATATTTCTAGACTTGTAAAGCTGTTTCATATAATAAAGCAAAATATCATGATTAGTTTCAGTTTATCTTATTTATTTTTTAAGTTTAGTTGATAGAAAGTAAAACTTCTGTTTCTTATTGCATATTTTTCCTATTTAAATGTTTATTTTAAAATGCATCCATCATCTCNTCTATTGAAAACACCATCCATTATTGAAAGTAGCTGATAAAAATATTTCGCAGGAATACCAAAAGAAAAATAAATATTTACACGCGATTCATGAAATTTTATAATGAATATTTTTCCTGGTGGTACGACCCAGAGAAAACTTCTGAGTAGGACTTCGAAGTAGTTTGTGAAAGTCTAGTTGTTAGATTTAAAGGAAAAAAAAATATCATGGTTGGCTTTTTATATCTTACCAGACGCTTATAATAAATCTTCTAAGAAAGGTTAGTCATAAAGACACTGTTTGACTAAACTCATATAAATTTTGATTGACAGTCAATTGTTGTACAATGCGCCAAAGGGGAAAAAAAGGAACTACCTTGAATAACTTTTGATCTAATGATTGGATCTTCAGGTTCTAGGACTCAATCTTAATCAATCGAAAGGGTATACTTTTATCTTTTCTTAAACGAATTTTTTCACTTTGCTTAAAAAGTTCACGAGATATGGCGAAATATGCAAAAAGTAATATTAATATTAAGGGGCTCAAATTTTGGATAGACAAACTATGGGGACCTTATTTCCCAGATTGCGGCTACCCCCCAAATTTTGGGGGTCAGAAATCCGTATCCGACTGTAAAAAGGTGTGTTTAACCAGAAAAAGACGTTTTTGTGTCTGATTTTATAACTTAAAATATCGTCTGCACAAATTAATTAGCATATTTGAGGTCACTTCTACGAACCAATAAGATTGAGCTTTAAAACATGAAGATCCGATCTTTAGATCAAAAGTTATTCTGGGCGGTCCTATTTTTTTCCAACACACTGTACTATAAGAAAGGTTTAAAATTACAAACTTGTAGACTAAGTAAAAAAGAAGCAACTTTTACTGTACTTTACGGGTTTCAAAAGAACATTTTTTTGCCAGTAAATCGAAAGAAAAAAAAGTATATATGAATAAAATTTAGTGGAATCTTTATCTTTGTTAATCTTTTTGATGTTTCCTGAGAAAATTTGGGAAAAATTAGTTGAATAATTCCTGAGAAACAACCATTTACAAATAAATTTAGTTTTAATTATAACTTTTTAATACTTCAGATACTATTCAATATTTCTGCCATTTATTTAGTTAAGCATAAAAAAGCAATTATTTTTAATAAGTAAATTGGAATGTATGATTATTTGAAAGCTGTTAATCAGCTGCTTTAATATTTAAAATAATAATAATGATTCAAAAGGTTAAGCCTTGTTTACAACCTCTACTAGAGTGAAGCCTGTTATTCAGGTCCACTAGTATCACAGCAAATGGTTGTCGTAAGCATAAGGTTAAGTATCATATTGTGCCAATTATATGTCACCTTTAATATAGAAAACACAAATATTTTCTTCATTCACATATTTTTAATTTCGTTTTTCTATTTCCTTCAAAATTAAAATTGTTATTTCAATTTTGTTTCCTTACTCTAAATTTCTTTTTAGACAATAAGAAAACATAGATCACATACTTGTACTGTGCAGTAAATTCTAGCCACTCAAATTGTTTTATTTAAATTACTGAGGACTGTCGTATGACTTGTGTGCATCTACATTTCCTGTTAAGAAAACAATATATATTACAATTTGTTTTTTGTTTTGTTTCAGATTTCGTAATTTAACGGTGCATTGACATTTTCCGTAAATAGGTTCCTTTTACACCTGCCTTCATACGAAAATAGTTTTTAGTATTTGTTTTTAATAAAACGGATTCAAAATTGGGACATGGGACACAACTTTTCATGTTATGTTGATGAAGGCATAACACTACGAAAATCATAAAAACCATAAGTGAGTATAGTAACAGAAACAATAAGAAAAGGCGAACAAAACTCAAATGCTGACAGAAACAAAAATAAATTTTAGATTTATTTTATCATGTGAAGGTTAAATAGCAGATAATCATATGCAGTAATCAAATTTACAGTTATGATATTTTGACGAATTTACAGGAATGAAGACTTGGCAAAGGATGATACCTTATATCTTTTATCAAAGAATGTTAATATTGATGTCGCAGGTAGGAGTTTTATGAGGAAATTATAACTAGTTTGAAACATCCAACAACATAGGGGAAATGAAAGAATCCTTTTAAAATAAAATTTAGTTCTAACTTTTGAGAAAATGGAAACTACTTATTATTGCAGTTTAAATTGTATTACGAAGAACAGTAATTTTAAATTGAGTGCTACATACGTAATAGTTAGTTAAGAATTTAGTATTATTATTTTTAAGCATTATTTTATTAATCTTTCATTAAACTGATTACGCCTGCACTTGTAACTAGTTTGAAAAAAAAAAACTGCATAATTTAAAAATTGCCAAGAATCTACCACTCTCTGCTCACCATAACTCGCTTTATCTACTGTGTAAGCTATAAAATGATTAAATATTCGTTTTGCTTTAAATAATGTTTATTTTTTTTTCTAAGCTTTCACTAACTTACATAAAAAATTTGCAGTATATGTGCAAACATTAAAACAAGTAAAAAATTGTTTATTTATTGTCGTTAAGATAAGATAATAAAAAAGAGCATTTTAGATGAATTTTTAAAAAAATCAGAAATTCAGTTTACATATTTACAACATATAAAAAGACATACAAAAATGAATTCAGCAAAATTGTTTAAAAAAGAATACAGTATTTTATTCCCAACAGCTATGACACATTTATTACACTAAAGAAAGCTTTTCTTTCAAAAGAACAAAATAATTCTTGACTCTTAGAGAACATCAACTTTTCTTTGAAACTATGTTTTTAATCTAAATAAAAGAAGTAAATTACTAATATGAGAAAATAGAGTAAAGTAATAATTCAGAACAAAAACTAGCATAAATTTCGTGTAACACAAAATGTTATTCAACAAATGAAGAAAACATTTCATATACAGAAAGCGACAGTAAGTCAGTTACTATAGTATAAAAAAAAATTTTCCCTTCAAAACTATGAGTACCAAAATTAATTACAGCTGTGAATTTCGTTTCAACTAACACTATTCAGAGAAGAGACAAAGATTCTGTGTGCGACTATCTATCAGATCTAATGCCATCAAATATATAAAGGGGACTAATGACAACAATAAAATAATTATTAAAAATATTTATCAAATAAAAACAATATGACGCTGAAAGATAAATCATATCAAATAGTTACAGCTTCTATTTTTTTATAATAATGTGAAGAAATAATATATAAAATTTGCTAAAAGTGTGAAAATACTACATGAAAGTACATTTTAATTGCTAGTCAAACGTTAATTGCAAATAATATAATTTGATTTGAATACAAGTGCTTATTTATAAAGTTATTCTAAATTTTGATTCTTCAGATAGAACATTAATTTTTTTTTTATTTTAACTTAAAATATTAGAATACCAATATTCATAACTTATTAATCTAAAACCTACCAATTTCAGATGATACTTTTTTGAAATAGAAAATTTTATTTGTTGATATTCATGAAGTATGAGCTAAGTTAAAAATTCATTGTCACTGGTTTAAAATAAGAAAATCATAATAAAGTAGCTTGATTACTGAATTTTTAAAAACAATATTGCAGTTAACATAAATAATAAAAAAGCAATAAATATGCAAAAAAATTATGGTACTATTTTAAGATGCATACATTAGTTTACGTTTGACAATGTATAAAATATTTTTAAGTATTTTTAATATGAAAGAGGCAACCCTATAAGTTACAAAAAGTCAGAAAACATTAGTATTTAATCGGTTTGTGAATCATTATAATCATGTTGATGAATAATGAATCATTTCTAATCATTATTCATTCAACATCTACATTATATGTTTTGTAGATATTGCAAAGAGAATTGAAAATGAATGTGAATATATTTTAAGGCATCACTTACATTTTTATGAAAGCACTTTTTCAGCAATTGGAATTCTGAATTGCAATCATTTTTCTTTATATCATCTTTTTGGGAAACACACAATGCATAAGCTGAGGCCTGTAAAATAGTAAACACAAGTTACTGAATAATTTTTTTCAAAGGCTAGAAAATTTTAGAACAAAAGTTACAATCATTATTACTTTTGTCTAATTCCATTGGATTCATAGTACCTAGAATGTTATAAAAATAAAATTGTTTCAAGTTAAAGATTTTTTTTCCTTCATGAATAACCATTGTTAGAGTATATAAAATTTTAAACAAATAAAGTCTACACTTTGTTTCAAACAGCATTCATTTTTGTAATGTTAATTTTATTTTTGATGAAAAAAAAAATTCATAAGACAATCTTTTAAGTGTCATTGTGGTACATTTTGTTTCAGTAGGAAAAGTTCTTGCAGTAAAAACATTTTGTTTCACAGGTATAAAAAAATATAAATTTCATGATAGAGAAATAATTAAATAAAACACCTGGCTGGACATTTCATGCTAGTGATATTAATTGATAAATTTATAAAAGGTTTAACATACAAGGGTCTCTATAGGCCAGTGAGATAGTTGAAATGTAGCAATCAAAAAGTGGCTAAATTTATCACACACAAAAGTAAATTTTTTTTGGACATAAAATTTTGTTTGAATTTTTTTTTATTTTATAAGTTGAGCATATGTGCATAAATTTTTGCTTTAAACAATATATAAAAATGCAAATCTTTAATTTTTTTAAAATTTTTTATCTTTTATTGAAAAATTAAGAAACACTTAAAGCAAAATCTAAGAGTGACTTTAATTGATTTAGCTATGACATATTTCTTTTAAAAAAACAAACAGTAAATCTGATTTAACTTATTGCTTTATTCATTAAACCTGAATATTTGAAAGAGGTAAAAATATTGGTCCGGTTAGGAAAAACAGAGGCATAAATAAATTAAACTGATACAGTGGATCCTCTTTAAAACAAAGTGAATATTGCGTTGAATGAAAACCAATACCTCATTGTATGATTGTTGCTGTAAACTTCATTGCTAAAACAAGTTTATCACTTTTCCTAAACTGGGCAAATGAAGAGAGTGCATTTGTTTTTGGAATTGAGATAGGGTCATCCAGAGTTCTCCCTAGGAATAAAAAAGGACAGGATGCTTTCTCCCAGAAAAGGGCACTCACTGTTAAAATTGATGAAAATAAGTAATAACTTAATTTAATCCTCAATTTTTAAATTACCCTTTTATACTATTTTATGTGTATACTTCACAAAGTAATTTTCACGCCTTATCCAAATAACAGAAAAATGTCAAGCTTTTGAAAAATAATGAAAGGCAAGCTAAAAGATAATAAATTATATTCAATAAAAGTAAGCTGAAAAAAGATTTAATTGATGAACAACTAACTTTGAATAAATTTTTTTTTCATTTTAAACTGAAAATTATGAGAAAAAAAACATTTAAATGTGCATTTTTAAATAAAAGATGTTTATTAAAAAAAAAAAATAATATTAGAAAATTTTAAAATCATTAAAAAATTCATCAAATAAACTATGCGAATATCTCTGGGGGCTGAATATCATGTGAATTTTAACTATATAAGTAGACAGCATAAGAAAAGTATTACTAAAATGAAGGAACAAAATATAGGCAAGTCAAAAGTTAAATAATTATCAGTCACTAAATAAATAAGAAGTGGACTTTTCATTAAAACAGGTGGTTGAGAAAACAACCTTTTTTTTTGAAAAAAATGAAATAAAAAGGAAGTGTTTTTATGGGATGGCAGCTTATTTTTACCAAAGGGGCAGAGGATGCATTTATAGAGATCAAAGGGAGAGCAGAGCAGGCCACCCTTCTGAAAATGCTCAAGGAGAACATTGGGTCATTGTTTGTTCACTTAAACTAGCAATTGGTTAACCCTACTAGTGGAATGTGTGAATTGATACAAAACTAAAAAATAAATAAATAATAAAAAAAAAAATTAAACAAAATTGGTTAAATATTTCTTGAGAATTGAAATATTTTTTTCATGAAATTATTGTTGGATATAAATAAATATTACAATTATGAGCAAAATTTTTTCCATTCACTTAAGATTTTCTCAATATCTAATCAAATGTTCAAAATTTGAAATTGACATTAAGAGGTCCAAACTTTAGAGTGCTCTTCTGCCTAAACTATTGGGATTATAGTGCAGATAAAATAAATAAATAAACCTGTTCATTTAGAGAAAGTGTATTTTCGTGCTTCATTTTGTCACTTAATGTAGCAGCTGTTCTAATTAAATAGAATATTCAATGTTAGGTATTTGAACCATTAAGATTGAGTTTTAGCACTTGAAAATACCATCGTTAGACAAAAAGTTATTCTGGATGTCCACTTTTTAATTTTGCACACTGTACAATAATTTCACTGTCTTATATTTCTGATCCTTTCCAGAAATAAATTTCTGACTAAGTGAATTATAATTAACCAGCTGTTCATTTTTTTGAAGAGTGAGAAATTTTATGTGAAGCTTTTCTTGATTTCTTCCCTTTTTTTTAAAAAACAATTTATTTAAGTTGTAAATGTCACATTAAATATTATGAAATAATAGATATTATGAAATATAAAATATTATGAAATAATAATTTAAATTGAAAAAAAATATACAACTGATTTTTTTTAAAAAACGTTTATCATAAAATCAATGCTTTATACCTATATAATTATTGTTCCTATATATTCAATTACTTATTTGATGTTTTAAAAATTAAGTTGATATTAGCGATGGCATGTTGTATAATGCTGTTTCTCTTGTTAAAATCTTTTTTATAACAAAGTATTAGTAAATTTATCTTTTATTTAATTAGATACTGCACTTTTTACTTCAATACATTTTTTTACTCGCATACAATTCTAATACTTCATTTAATCAATAATTTCTGGATAATCATAAACTTTGATTACTTCTACATACTTCTGAGTAACAGGACGCTAACGCTTGAGGATATGAACGTAATCTTAAATTTCTTCCACTCGACATCAGAATTTTATTTATCGATTATTGAGATATGAAGAATGTTAACACGAAGTATATCAAAAATAAGTAACGGTTACTTAATTAGAAACAGCTGCACATTCTCAAAGCATTTTTAAATTGATTTCATAAATTATTCACAAAATTTTAACCTTTAAAATATAAACAAAAATCTTCTTTGGTTTAATATCTCTGTGGAATAAAAGTTAGCTTTAACCTAAACTACCATATTCTTTTAAACAGTTTGTTGTTTTCATCTGCGAGTTTCATCCACTGAACTGCACTGAAAAATTGGTTCCAAAAGTTTTTGTCAGCATTGGCGATCGAAATGGGCTGCAGGTGGTGTAGAGCAGAACTCTTTGCCTATGGCAACACTTCCCATGTTTTCCCCATTAGCGTATGGAAAGTCACAGAGGAAGGAAGTACGTTAGCTTCTCTCCTGATTTTTATATTGATTAAAATCTTTTAAGTTGGAAAACTATATGGAACTAAAAACTATTTTAAACATAGTTCTAAAGAAAAGTTTCACGGAAATTTTAAAAATTATTTTTATTAAATAAAAAGGAAAGATATTAAGAAAAGGGAAAATATCGTAGTGCATTCCTATGGATGGTGTTTTCTACACTAGGGAGCGCTGCAAGCTCGGTGCCGCCTAAATTTCCGGGTTACTGTTTCCGTTGTATTTTAAAGCCATTTGGCATGATTGTGTTTTGAGATTCTTGTAAACAATGTATTTGATTACTTATTACTTGTTTACAATGCTAACAATACTGGTGTTTACAATGCTAAAAGTGTTAACACTAACGTAAGATGGTGTACAGCTTGCAACAAGAACAAACAGTAATAAACTTATGGAACGAGGCCTTATCAATACTGCGAAAAAAGCGAGTTATTCAAAATCTAACAACCATGTCACCTTTTTTAACAATATATCTCTAAAAAACTAAAACAAATTTTCACTTCAAACTCACCAGAATTACATATTAACGTTAATATCTTATGAAATATGGCAGATTTGAGCTCAGAAATTATCTAATTTATTTCTTTTATTGAAAACAAAATTATCCGTTTGAAAACATCGCCTATCANTGGTGCACAGCTTGCAACAAGAACAAACAGTAATAAATTTATGGAACGAGGCCATATCAATACTGCTAAAAAAGCGAGTTATTCAAAATCTAACAACAATGTCATCTTTTTTAACAATATATCTCTAAAAAACTAAAACAAATTTTCACTTCAAACTCACCAGAATTACATATTAACGTTAATATCTTATGAAATATGGCAGATTTGAGCTCAGAAATTATCTAATTTATTTCTTTTATTGAAAACAAAATTATCCGTTTGAAAACATCGTCTATCAGAATAACATGTAGTAAGCAGCTGCAAACTTTTTAACCGAAACTAGAGTAGGTGCCGAGCTCGAGATTGTTATTGTTTACATTTCTTTTGAAAACACCATCCATACAACTGAAAAGAGGAGGAGAGGGAAGGGAGAAGGGCTAAAGGCATGAAACCGGTCTCTGCCCAGATGGCGTATTGGAGTGTTGCGAACGCCTATTGTTTACGTCAGCATTTCAAACCTTTTTTCTTTTTTTTAGCCTAATAACCAAAATATCTAATTAATCAAGAAAATAATTGATAAATTAACATCAATTAAAATTTTTTCTTGGATTGTTATTGCTTTTATTGAATGCATTGAAACCTATAAAGTAAACCAGGAAATTTCAAATGCAGAAAAAATGTGTTCGAAATATCAAAATGCCAATCAATTATTGCAAGATAACTATCCTACTGCATAATTCTAAGTAATCTTGCTATATTTGTTTGCATATTGATATTTTGAAATTTTTTCAGCATTTTAAGCCGCATAGTTTACTCTGAGTTTACATGAACTCACTTTAAATTACTCATGCTGGTGAAAAAGAATTTAAAATTTTGAATTTTAAAAAAGGCACTCCAGTTGACCGTTGAAAGGGGATAGTTTTTAATAAGGAATAAAGTTTTGATATGCAATTTGGATAAATAGTTTATCCAAATAAAAACGCTGTTGTGTATCAACTTTTATGTTGATAAAGAACAGAGGTGTGTGGATTCTCTAGGAAAACTCTTCTATGAGATGCATCCGAAAGGAGAAATAATGTAATAACTGGCTTATTTTTATACAAATTAGCTATTCTTTTGCAAATTTTTTTAATTTTCAATAAAATAATCTAAAATGCTCTTAAACTAAAAAAAAAGAGAAATAAAAGTATTTAAATATTAATGGTTTAAATCTCAATTATTGAATTCGTTTGTGAAAATCATATTTTATTCAACATAACATATGGATGAATGACTGAATGTAAACAATAACGAGATTCCTCGAACCGGAAGAGATTTAGAAAACCTACGGTGTATCCCTCCGCTTATGTTACACTTACGAGGGGGTGTGTGAACAGGCTTGATATTCTAGGAAATTTTATTACTGTGATTTGTGTTTAAATTTACGAGTAATTTTACCATTCATAAGAGTTTTTTGCAATTTATAAATTCTAACAAACCGTTAGAATTTATAAATTGCAGAAACAAAATTAAAAGTGCCTAAAACAAATTTAACAAAATTAATATCACAGCATAAATAAAGTGTAAGGTTTGCCATAATTTGAGCGTCATCACTTATTTGACTATATTTGTGTAAAATAGCAACATCGGTAAATTTTTGGGTAGCATCATAGCAAGCTTGCAGAGTCCTCCAAATTCATTTGTTGTTTGTTTTGTTAAAAGTAAGATTGAAAGAACGTATTATATTGAAAACACTACAAGTATAATAATATTCGATGGTGATTTTTTCAAGATTAGGAGTAAAAATCAGTCGGAAGTAGTAACCCGGAAGTCTTACGATGAATTTTAACACCTAGCGCCACCTGCGCGCAGCTTTACACGGTCAACCATCCATTTCGCTTGAGTATTTACCTAAAAAATTAATTTTCTGTTAAAATATTAGATTTAGAGTTTATTTAGAGTTTTAGTGTATCGACAATTGGATGCTTCTTTCGACTTGAAGCCTGGGGTAGCTGCCCCTTCCCCCTTTCTGTACGCCACTGATATACATAATTTGTTTTTTACATAAAAATCTTTATTTTTATTATATTTTACTGACATTAAAATAGCAGCATTTTAAATTTTCTCTCTATAGTTTTTTTTAAAAATTAGCATACTTGTATTTACTTTTGTGTATAAACACAATATCTATCATATTTTTAAATTTTTTCTTTTATGTTTACTTAGTATTTTTGTCTGTACTAGTCACGGAACGCTATATCGATACTCTTACAGCTCCAGAACTGTTAATACTAGGGTTCTTAATTTTAGACATCGACTTCAAGGTGTGGTTTAAGCCCCCTCTCCTAAAAATCAGTTACTTATCAAATATTAATAAGTTCTTCACGGTCTACAGAAGAAATTAAGTAGGTACCAGAAAAAATTGCCTTTTTGTGCAAAATTTTGATTATCATGCGATGGCTTCGAGCATTAGCGTCATGTCAAATGATAGTGATTACAGCTAATCTTTTTTTTCTTCCTGAGATGAACTGCTAAAAAAGTGTTATGCTTCATCAAAAGGCGTTACACAATCGGCAAGGGGGATAAATGGAAAAATTTTAGCTCTACTAACTGTGACGATATATGTCTTTCAATCTCTGGTACGATTTTGAAGCGTTTGATTAGAGCTATGCAGTCGGTGGTTGAAATATTCGAATTCAACTCCGACTGCGTACTTTCCCGAGAACTTAATTCTATTTCTGGTCCATACTCAATTAAAATTTTACCAAATTCCAGAAAAATATCAATTGTTACAAAATCATCTTTAACCATCTTCTTTGTAACGCAGTTTAATTAATACCAATAATTTAACTGTTAATTCGATTATATTTTAATATTTAAAAAATCTCTTATCTTTTGTTCTGATATATATATATATANATGATTTTGCGCGAAAGAGTAAGAAATAAAATATTAAATGTAACTTATGAGAATCGAGTTGATATAGTCTAGGTTAGTTTTCCAGATATTATGTCCATTTTATTTCAATTTTATCTCAAAATGTGCTGCAAGAATTTCCTGTAAAATTTTTAAAGAAAGCAGATGAAGAAAACGGTGGTTTGTGAATAATAATAATAAAATCAAATAAAAAGCTGACTTTTCATCGCTTTCTATAAAAGTTTTACAGAAAATTCTTGCAACACATTTTAAGATAAAATTTATACAAAATAGACATAGTGTCTGAAAAGCTACTTGACTCTATTAACTCGATTCATATAATTTAAACTTTTTAGTACAAAACCATAGAAAAGTTTTTTTTTAATTTTTAAAATTATATCGTTAATAATTATTTCAGATTTGTTTTCTCAAAAATTTTTGCAATTGTCAATGAAGTTCTTTTACTTCTCTCAAAATCATTTTATGAAAATATTTAGTCACAATATATTTACTTCTTAAACATATTCATAAATAATAATACGATTTAAATTTAACTGACCACGATAGTTAATTGATGCTCTACGTATTGTTTTAGTTGAGAGAGGATTTTTGGAAATTATATTTTTTTGAATATTTAGAAGATCATAAACATGTTGCTTTTTTCTTCTTCTCTATATACTGCATTGAGTATTTTTTAAAATCAGTTTGCATTAATTTTTATATTTTGCGTATTTAAGTTATGGTATTTATTTAGTAAACTATATTTATTTTATTGAAGGTTATATAATATTTAAAATGACTGAATTTGAAATGAGAGTAGGTATTTGAAGCAAATCTACAGTTGTTTCTCGTTGTATACATTTTATACGTTTTTGAAAAATACATTTTTTTTTTCAAATGCTTCTGCGTCAACTGAAGCAACTGTTGGTATCAACTCATTTTCAATTTTGATATGGCAGGTTTGTAGAAAGCCTCTCATTGAATTATACAAAAAAAAATATATCAGCAGAAGATAGATCATAGAAGTACGTGAAAAAAATAAGAGCTAAACAATTCTAAAACAATACATTAAGGTAACTTTTAAAATTAAACCGTTCTTAAGTGTGCATTCGGCTTGATTACTGAACAAAACATTTTATCTATCGCATAATTATCTGCATTTTCAATGACTGCAAAAGTTACATTTTACTGATTCCCTGGTGATATTTAAATATTGTAGATAAGAGAAGTGAGACTTGAAATTTTAAAACTGACATTAGAAGGCACAAAGTTGAGAAATTTGAAAAATTCATATTTTAATATTATTGTAGAATTAAATATCAATTTTATACAATTTCTAACCCATTCATTAAAAAGGTTAGAAATTACCATTGTTACATTTTATTCTTATCTTGTGACTAACTTTAATACTTTTGTTTTTCTCTTTTTTACTCAGAAAGATAATGGAGATACAATTGTTTGATTCTTTTTTTGTTCTTCTGAGATAAGAATTGCTGATAAAAGAGAAATAAATGTCAGGTGCGGGAAACGAAAGAGTTTAATTTTTTTAGGGAGTATATTTGATGTATTACTCAACCTTTTTTCTTTTCATTCAAAGTTACATTGAATGAATGAAATTGCGCATAAATTGGTAAAGAGATAAAATGTATGTATAGTGGGAATTTCTTGCTCCGTCTTTAACACAGCATGTATAAGTGTGTATAAGTTGGCAATCAAGTGTCACTTGTCGTAGAAGTATTTTGATTCTGCGTCGTTAACTAATAATATATATATATTTACGGCTGGAGGCGTATAAAATTACCTTTTTCTGTATTTTTAATTCTGACGGATACGCCAATCCCTGAACATTAATGTTGTTAACGCTGTAGAAGGTGGATAGATATGTCTCCCTCAAAAATTAGAGATTTCAAAAAGTTCCACCCCTTGGTATCAGACAATAAAGAAAATTCATGATCATCATTGATTTAAAAATAGTAAATTGAAAACAAGTCAAGAAATTAAAAAATATGATTCGTTTTAGACATATTTAGCAGATGGAAGATATTTTTTTTCCACTTAAAAATTACAGTAAATGATACAAGTTTCTGAAATATTGAACACTGTTTTGAAAGCAAAATAATTAAAATATATATTGGAGAAAACCTACTACAACAAGTGTAACTATTACAAATAAATACAGAGCGAAAAAAACTTATATTTATATTAAAAGAGTTTTTAATTCATAAGTGGATCGTCATTTTCCTGCCTGATTCACATTTTTTTAAATTAAAAATGATTAAAGAGGCATGGTTTAAAAAATTGAGGTAGGAAACATGTAGGAAATATTTTCAGGAACTTTTTAAGACAAAAATCTTTTTTAAAGCTCTTTTAAAAAAAATTTAAGAAATTTATGAAACAGTAACTACCAGTTCCCAAATTTGTACTAACTTTCGACTTAATTAACATGCTCACTTAAGAATTTAATATTAAAATAGTGTTTAAATTTCGTATTAAAAATTTTAGACATTTAAAAAATGACTACCTGTTTCCAACTCTCTTCTAATTAGTGATTTATTAATATATATTTGTAGCAAACTTTCATTTAGAACTTTAATATCCAAAGGAGTTATCTATTTTTTATTCTAGATTTAGGAAATTTAAACAGTGACATCCTATTTCCAACTCTCTTCCAATTACGAACCTATTGAAAAACTTTTTTCGCACTTTTACTTAGAACTTTGATATCAAAAGGATTGTTACTTTTCTGACACAAAATTTAGGAAACTTAAAAAATGACATTCTATTTCCAACTTTCTTCCTATTAGTGATTTATAAATTTTCTTCGAACTTTTACTTAGGACTTCGATATCCAAAAAATTATGTATTTCATATACAAAATTTAAGAAACTTAAAAAATAACTACACGCACCCGACTTTCTTCTGAAAAGCGACTTGGTAATTCATTTTTTTTTCAAGCTCACAATTCGAACTTTGATATGAAAGGGATTTTTAAGTTTCGAATAAAATATTAAAGAAAATTGAAAAAGTGACTTCCTGTTCCCGACTCTCTTGTAATAATTAACCTAGGGAGTCAATAAATTTGTGTCAATATCTCACGCAAAATTTTGATACCAATAAAAATAGCATGTTGTCGTGACAATGAATTTGGTTTTGCCACAGATATGCAATGAGAAAATGTCGTGCAGTGTGCTAAAGAATATTTTGAGTCAATCTATCAAGAATTTCGTGATGAACGTAGTTTACGTACAATGCCATTTAGATATTTCTGTCTAGGCAAGTTTCTACCCTTATAAAGCACGGCCAGGGTCGTTTTCGTCTCGGCATCTTTTAAAGATTTGATGTGAAATTTTCATAAAAATGCTGAGAAATGGGATTTAAGCGAGTTAAAAAAGATATTGATGTTATTCGAAACGAACGAAAAGGACCCTGTAAAACGATGTTAAATGAAGAAGACCCTGGTTGTACTTTAACGTAAGTATCACTTAAAGAGTAAGAATCACATAAAATAATTTTTAAAATCTCTACATGCGGTTTTTGTCGTGATTGCTAGTAAACATAGTGATTTCTGTACACTGAAAAAAATTTAATCAAATTACTGTAAAAAGTATATTTGTAAAATCCATTTTACAGTAAAATCCTTTTATAACGTAATATCTTATACCGTAATTTCTACAGTAATATTAATTTAATTATATTTATTCAATAATTTTACAGTAAATAATACTGTAAAAATAATGTCGCACCAGATTTTTTGTTCGTAAAAATTTCACGATAAAAATAAATTTAAAGGTAAAATGTACTAGTACCTTTAGTGCCGGTACTTTTTACCGTAATCTGATCGATTATTTTTTACAGTGTGGAGGAATTTTTTTTTTCAATAATGAAAATTTTTAATGCACATAATTTGAAAGCAAACACGTATTTTTAAAACTTCAAATGAAAAAAAAATCTTACATGCATTAAAATGGAAATTTTCATGTTTAAATAAGTAAGTACCTAATTGCATCGTAATAAAATTAATAATTTTAATTCTCCTCTTTTATTGGCTAATAGGAAGATCCTTTCTGCGCATTGTGAAATTTAGTTATAAAATTTAAAGGATTCATATCACATGTCATTCATATCGCATCACTTTTTATTTTATTTTATGAATAGGTCTGAAAATTTTAAAAATTGTTCTGAAAGTTTACAAGAGGTGATAAAAGTTATACTTACAATTTTTAGGAGCTTAACCCTTTGTCGTAGACGGGACACCGGTGTCCCTTATATGTCCGTTATTATTATAGATTATTGGAATTATATTTGTACTAAAATATAAAATCTAAGAAAGTAGTTTGAATTTTTTTAAATTGATATTCAAAAATTTATCAACAATTGATTTTGTAAATTAAAGAAATTTCAATGATGAATAAATTGTTTCTCTTAGATCTAAATAACTGCAAATAAATGTGAATTTGAAAAAAAAAGGAGTTGAGATTGACTGGAAGTGAGCTGTTTTTGGAAAATTTTACCTTTAACGTAGAAGAAAAAAAAAGACTCCTGTGATTCATGTTGTATTTCCTAACCATAACTTATTCAAATGCTAAATACAATATTTTTTTTACTTATTTGGACTTAAGTTAATACAAAATAATGAAAAACGTATAAAGATTACTTTTAATAAAAATTTCGCGTCAAAGGGCTAAACATGTGCAATTTGTATAAATTTTAAAAAAAACCCCGTCGTTCTTTCTTGTCAAAAAGGTTATTGTAGTCGAAACAGGAATTACTGTATTCGAGCTATATTTTTGATTCAAGAAGAAATATAATTTGTGACACGTGATTGCTAGTAAAGTGAATAATTTAATCAAAATAGGTAATCGTTGAGTAATGCTTATAAATTATCGTTACTGACTTAGATAGCATTCTTAGGATGAGTTAAAATATAGTGTTGCCTTTTATTACATTTTTCTTTCATTTCAATTTGTAATTTAACCTATCAAACATTATTATGCATGGATGAAATTATCATGTGATTTTTTTAGTAATATTTTTAGGAATGGGGAATGAAATGAACATTAATCGTATTCATTTTCTTTTAAAAAATGTATAAAATTTTATCAGTTACCATGGAAACTTATCACACTAAGCTGCTTCATTTTTAGATTCGCTGTAATAAAAAAAATATTTCAGAACTGTTTGGAAATAACACGTTGATACCGATAAAAGATAGTAAACCATGCGCACTACCCACTATACTTTGAAGTTTTGATAACGCTTCTTTTAAATAATCGATTCACGATTCAAGGATCCTTTTCGTTCAAAAAATAAAACAAAGATAACTCCATTGTTTAAATGAATTCAGAAGTTCTTATTTAACCGGAAATAATGTATATTATGTAGTGTGACATTTAAATAGTTAAAGAAATCATAGGATTGCAATCGCATTGTTAAATTTTTTTCTCAAAACGTAAGTATTTAACATTTTGTTTACTGTTTGTTTTAAAACATACTTCTAATATAAATTAACTAATGTATGTATAGTAATTATAAATGTGTTTGCATAAATTGAGCAGTTTTAATTGTTTTGAAGAATTCATGAAACAATTATAATTGAACATTTTTTTAATCAGTATTTATTTCTTTACCAATCTTATATACTTTTTTTTTTTAAAATCTTTATTATTTTCTGCCATATATCTACTTAAAAATGAATTCCATAAAAAAATTTCACATTCAACAATTTCGTTTAATCTCGAAAAATTGCTTTGAGCTTATTAGTTCATTTTCATAATTTTACCCTTTGACTATGATGGGCGTATTTTAAGTCGCAGTAGACGGCAGTGAAGCCCATTTCTTGAAATATATCAAGTACTGTCTAAATTGCACTATTCTTTTGTCTTATAATTACAGCTAAATAAATTTTCCGCAGTACTTTTAAATAAAATTATTCTTACTTTTTTTTAAAGATATAATTTTTTATTATTCTATGGAAATTATTTTACCAAATAGAAATGTATTTTCGTTGCATATTGTAAATCTCCCTTGTAATTATGAGCAATTTTAGCTATATACATATCTGTCTCTGTTTTTTTAAAATTTCAATTCTGATAATTTGATGTTAGAAAATAAGTTTCTTTACGCCGTGGTGGCATTGGAGTTAAAGCTCTTACCTACCAATGAGATGACCCACGCTCGAATCCCAGCGTTGACTGCTTGATCCAAATTTCGCACCCGGCTCGTACCTACCGCATGAAATATCCTCAGTGATAGACGGATCATGGGTTAGAATCCCCTTCCAGTCGGACCAACCATGGGAGGTTTTCGTGAATTTCCTCTCCATGTAATGCAAATGTGAGATAGTTCTATATGATCATTGTATGCCAAGGTTCCATCAATAAATTCCCCTAAGAAGGTTAGTTCAACTTAATGGTTGATCCAAGAGTTCCCACGTTTTCTGGATTGAGTTCAAAATTACAAGGCTATGAAGTTGAAAATTGAAAGTCTAGAGTCATTGGAATCGACTGGGGAATCACGCCAATATCAGAAAATGTATTTATTTGAACAGTGTATTACGCCTCATCCCATATTGATGTGAAATATGGCATAAAGATCAAGTAAGAGTTAACAATAAATTAAGAAGAATAGAAAGAATTCTCCTAATCTCAATCGCAAGATTCTACAGAACTGCCCCAACTGCAGCACTCCATATCCTTGCTGGAACTTTACCACTTGATTTAACCGTAAAACTTGAAACAAGAATTTCCAATAATTACTTTCATGACGAGGAAGATTACGAGTATCAAACTATTCCAAAACTTAATATAAGACATCCAGAGGAGATAATAATTATTAATTTCGAATACAACAAACCAACAGGAAAGAATATACACTGACGGATCCCAACTTAGGGTTCAAAATGAATTTAGAACAGGATGCGCTTTTATCGTCTATTCCGATAGACCTATAGTGGAAAATCATACCTTTAGACTCTCTGATTTTGCAGCAGTGTTCCAAGCTGAGTTATGGGCTATCTACCAGTGAATAACTTGGATTTTAGATCATAGCCTAACAGAAACAGTAACACTTTTTACAGATTCACCATCAGGTCTACAGGCCCTCGAGTACACCGACAATTATAATGACATATCTGATGCAATTTAAAAGATATACAGACTAAGTATCCATTTTAACTGCATAAAAGCGCACGTGGGAAATGAGGGTAACGAGGCGACTGACCAACTCGCCAAATCTGCATGTGAAAAACCATTCATCGACATTCATGAAATTCAAACGAAAAGGACTACTAGAAGGGAAATAACAAAACTATTGATCAACGAATGGCAGCGAAGATGGGACAGTAAGGAAAAGGGTAGACATACTTATTAATAATTTCAAAGGTTAACACCAACAAATTAATAGCAAATTTTTTTCTAAATCAATTCCTCACAAACCACGGGTCTCACGGAGAGCATCAGGCGAGATTTTTTGGCAAGGGAGCACTCTGTGATTCCTGCAATACTATTGAAAATCTGGAACATATTTTCATAAACTGCAGCAAATTTTAAGACCTTCGGGAAATTTTTTTTTCCTGGACATTTAAATTATAACCGACTTAAATTATTTTGGAACTAGAAGAAAGTCAAACAGGGAATCATTAAAATATTGGAACGAGAGAACTTGAATAGACGGCGTTAGCTGGGTCCCATGGCTAGTCTTTGTTAATGAGATTTAATTGTATCTCACTGCTAACAATTCTCTGTGTGCTCTTGGTATTTTAATTTCATTTAAAATGTTTTTTTTTTGCCATCTTGTAACGTTTTGCAATTACTGTATTTGTGTATTTTAGAAATTATTTTTGATTAACTTATTGTTGAAATTTTGTCAAAATTTTTAACTGTTCGTGTTTTGAATTTCCCCTTGTTCGAAATATTTCTTTACGGCTGCGTCGCTGTAACTCTTCTATATGAAATTGTCACTGTTTTCATTGGCTATGTGCAAATTGTAGAGCACTTTTTATAATCACAATACGTTTGCTACCTTTATTCAATGTTTTTACTGTTTTTATTGTTCTCTGTTTGATGCATCGCTTGTATGTCTGAACCCTCAAACTCCTAAATTTTGTTTACTGAGTAACTACTTCTGTTAATTTTAAGAATTCACTAAATTCTTTGCTGCCTTCTGGTTGGGGGTGGGGAATCTTTGGATCTTGGTGAGGTTGCTGCTCTGCGCGCGCGGCGCCCAGCCTACATAAACCAGGTTTTTCCCTGAAGTTGCTTTTGCCTCTCTTGCCCATTATTCCGACGTGTTGCCATGGACAGTCACCAAGCCTTCCTTTGTGTATCCTCTTTTTTTCCTGCTGAGCAGTCACCTGCGCGTACTTTGAGTCTACAGTATTCCCCGGGTGGCTCCTGACGTGAGCGGGACGGGGTTAAGCTTTGATTGAAAATCACTAACTCAGAATTGGTCAGCTGTTCAACGCCGGTTGTAAAATGAAGTATTTTTTGTTTCTATTCGAGTGTGGCTAGTAAAATGTTTTTTTTTCTTAAAAAATTTTTTAATTTTTTATCAGCTTGTAGTCATTAAGACAAAAGTAACTTGAAAAAAAGGAAAAAAAAAACTGCCAAAAACAACCGTTCTGTCTAATTCTCAAATTCAAGGGTTAAAAATATCATTTCAGGATAGATGCCCTGTGTGACATTCCTTTAAACCTCCACGTAAGAAGGACACAATTCATGTGAGGTTTTATAAGGCATGGAAATACCTTTAAACGACAGAGTGCCTGCGCGACAGCAGTCAAAGGTTAATATCATATCATATGCTATTTTATCTATTTAGTTCAGTGTGTATCAAAATGCTAGGGCTATAAAACCGAAAGTTATGCTAGGAAATATGGTTTTATTTTGTAGAAAGTGCCGCAAATTAAACAAACAAGTTAAGGCTCAATTAGTAAGACATTTTTCCAGTTTTTTTTTAATAATAAGTTCCTAAATCCTACTTATCATGGTTCTGCATGTTTTTGTATACAATTTGTTTCGAATTTTACCGACTTCGGGGAAAAAGCTTTTGTTAAGCCTCTACTACAGTTGTACTGTCTTCTACTTATAGATAATGAGTAAAAATATATTCTGATATAGATTCAGCTTATAGATAATTGGCCCATATGACTATTCACATTTCCATTAGGCTGTAATTGGACCAGTCTATGATATGTACGTCATTATTCTGAAAGCATTCAAAAATAGATTTTGAGGTTAGCATAGGAGCTTTTTCATACAAAGAATGGCTTTAATGTGCTTTGATTAAGAAAATGTTGTTCTAACAGCTGTTGAGCAAACGATTGTCTATTTATTCTTTCTGCACGTCTGAATCCAACTCACACAATTACCACTAACTTGCCTCTTTGAGAGTATCGCTTAAATGTTCTATACATAATGGACTGTCATTTGGTTGGTTCAGGTCCATTTTATTTTCATCACTAAATTTTATAATAGGCCAATTTTCTGTCATGACTATCACATCATGTGCAAGTTCCAATCACTTTTCTTTGCTCTTTTTAATTAATATAAGAATCAATAGTAGCTTTCAGTAAATTGTATTGCAGAAGTTCTTTACCCTTTCACGGATTATACATTTTAATATTGTTGTCTATTCATTTTATCTGCTCTTCAGAATCCGGCTCATACAACTACCAGCAGTTTGTTTTTTTGAGAATATGGCTTCAATGTTAAATACACAGTGCCTGCCATCTGAACAGTCCAGGTTGATTTTCTTTTCTTCACTAAATATTATAAGATGCCAATCTTTTTTCCTAAACATCACTTAGTGTGCAAGTTCCAATCGTTTTTCTTTGTGAATCAATATAGAAACCGATGGTCGCTTTCAGTAATTTATATTGCCGAAGTTACTTACGATTCCATGGATTGTAGATTTTAATAGTGGGGGCTTTTGCTGTCCATCTGAAGTAGACTGTTTTGTATTTCTAAACTACGATTCCTTCTATGATATTTTTTGTTAGGATGTCCCTTTTAATGGGTGCATAGATGATTTAAGGGCGGTAACGATGCTTACAACATATTGCGATTTGTTCAAAAGTTTAGTTACTGTTCTATTATACTTTTTCATACTTCTTGCATCAATATACAAAAGCCCAAACAGCAAATGACATAAAAGATGATCCAGTTCATTTAAGTACAATGTTCAAACATATTCAAATGTCTTTGCAAGTTAGATGAAACAATGCCATACATCGAACTTTTATTGAGATAAACGTTAGGTTGTAATGATTTACCCACATAAGTAAGGCCAATCTTTTCAAAGCAGTATCAAAATGAAAACTTGCATAAAATAAAAAAAAATGTATCCTAAATAGTTGTAACGATTATTGTACAATAGTCTCTACCAAAATATCTCATTGTTAATTATGAATGGAAAATATGAAAAATTTGGTTAGGCCTATCATTTCGATACACACTGTAGTTGTAAGCAATGACCACGTATTCATCATTTTTCTAGAACTATTTAGGCAAATTAAATTTTTTTGCGCACAATTGTGAAATATATTTATCTGAAGAAAATACAAAAAATAAATTTTACATCTATTTATTACATAATTTAACGAAGACTGACCTGAGCCTTACATTATTTTATACTGCTAGGCAGCCTTTTGCTCGCTTTGCTCGCCCATCCACGTAATTAATTCTTATTCATTATTGTTTGTATCTTCTTAAACGTTAATTTTAAAAAACACAGAAGATTTTAGTTTAAAAATATACAATTATTTTAGTTTTAAGTAAGAAAATTTTGTTCATCTCAACGAAATAAACGATTACCTGGATTTCATAAATAATCATCTGTTCTTGAAAAACAGAAAACTAACCTAAGGAATACAGATTGTGAGATTCAGTAATTGGTAATTAATGAGAAGTAATTTCCCTAGTTGAAAAGAATTAGAACAATTCAAAGAGGGAAATGTTTAATTGTTATTCGCAACTAATTTTTTAATTTAAAAATTTCACTATGAATTTTGAGATCTGTATCGGACAACAAGTAGTTTGTCTCTCTGTTTTTGCT
Organism: Parasteatoda tepidariorum; assembly: GCF_043381705.1. Taxonomy (NCBI): domain Eukaryota; kingdom Metazoa; phylum Arthropoda; class Arachnida; order Araneae; family Theridiidae; genus Parasteatoda; species Parasteatoda tepidariorum. The sequence continues at coordinate 44,467,245 of NC_092209.1, read as the reverse complement.
AATTTTGGTTGATATCTATTCGTGCAAGATCTTTTAAAATAAAAAAAGGGATATCGGGTGGAAAAAATAAATTTTCTACAACAATCGATTGATAGTCAATAAAGCAAAAAAGCGGAAAAATAAATCATGAAAAAGCACTTAAATTTGCAACAATTTTCGAACAAATAGGAATTTTGAAAAAAAAAAAACTCTTGGAAAAATTGTGATACAAAATAGTCCTATCAGCACATCAAGTTCCTACTCTGTAGTTGCATTTCAGAGGGAAATAGATTGACCAACATGCTTTTTTCGCTACAAATTTAATAGTTAATAATTCTCGAACGAACAATCGAATTGTAATTTTTTTTATTCCATCGAAATCTTTCTACATTTTTCAACACATATTAGTAATTTCAAGTTTTCAAGTCATAGATTTTGAGCAGCAAAGCAAAATGTAATGTTTAGAAAAGAAAAAAAAGTGAAGCACTTAAAAAAAAAAACCCCTCAGTATTAGGTTCATAAAATAAAGATACCCTTCCAGCATGACAAATTTCATTTGTGTAGTTGCATTCTCGCTCCCTGCAATACGGCCTGAATGGTATTTGTTTCTAATACATTTAGCAGTAGATAAATTTCGAACTATTTGTTGAATGGTATTTTTTTTTTAGTTTATTGTAATTCCTGTAAGCTTTTCTACACACCTTAGTCGCTTCAAGTCTTGGAGTCATACAGTTTTTGTGCAGCAACAAAATGTAACATTAAGTTGAACAAAAAAGACAAAAAAAAAAAACAATGGCGGCATCGGTAGCTGTCTTTACGATTTTCTAATATAGAGAGACAATTTTAAATTATTTTGAATTACGTAATTTAAATGATAAATTTTTTTCCCTTCTCATAAACGACCGAATAGCTCTAAAGAAATCAAAATTTGCATACATCATTTCTCAAGAACTATTCTATTAAATACATATAAGAATCAAAAAGTTATACTTTAAAATTAATCGCGCTTTTGTCGCTATGCATTCTTTTATAATTAATTACAATAATGATCAAAATAATTTTTAATTAACTTTTCAATTATGTTTCATAACTTTTCGCACTTCTCAGAAATTATTAATTTAAAATCTTAGAAAATACATGGAGAATTAATCTAAAGTTTATAGATGAAATTAGTTTTAAAATAAAATTCAATGTTAACTTCGAGGAAGCAGCATTTTCTTTCAGCAGCAACTGTAAAATTAAAATGTTATGCTTCGATGTATGTATTTTCAAAAAAAAAAAAAGTGACTCTAACTTTTAAACATGGTGTAATTTATATTCATTAGAGAAACCAATTGATTCCGATTTAAACCCGATTGATCCCAATTTTGCTCCACTGCCTTCAGAGTATGATAGCCAAAATTAAAAACTGAACCAGTTTTTTTAAACAGTGAACATTTTCCTTGTATTTTCTTATCTTGTAATATATTGTAGATTATTCTTGAATTTTCGTGTATTTGCAAAGAACTTCGTATAAAATGTTTGCAAAATTACTCCAAACTCAACGTTTTTCATTTTCCAATCAGTTGACTAATGAGTAATGGCCTTTTTCAAACTTATATTCCTTCTTTCTTTTGCTATTGATGAATTGAATATGATTTTATAATAAAAGTTAGGCGAACATGTAATTTGATTATATTTTCTGATTAATGTGGGATCTTTTAAATAAGAAAGTAAAGTTAATCTTATATCTTTATATTTTTTTACACATAATGCAATTTTTGTTGTCTGAAACTTAAGAAATTAGCAAATTTGTAAATTCTTTATTATCCAAAAATAGTTTTAATTAGCAATTTTTAAAAGTTTTCTTTAATTTTTAGGATAAATATTGTCGATCAAAATAGATGATCAATAGTAGTACCTATAAATTCAAAAAGCAATGAAAAGTTTCTTTTAAGTAGTAATAAATAAAAATAACCCATTATAAAATTACAATTGATAAGTATAAATCTATACCGATTATAAAATTACCGATTGCAAAATTACCGATTATACAATTACCGATTATATAAATTACAGTTTTTAAAAAGTAACCAGAATTAAAAGAATAAAATAAATAGAGGAATGTTTCTTTAAAAGAAAAATAATAAAAGCAGAAAACTTAAAGCAACGCATTTTTTTTATTAAAAAGAATTAACAGAAAATTATTAATACTTTAATACTCATGGTATACATTTTTTGATGTCAAACAACTTTAATAATTTTACAAAACAATTACCTTCCACTGCTGGCTTTTCCGAAATCAGGTTGCAACTTCATTCATTTGAGCTCACGTGACAAGTTGCAATTCAAACAAAGTGAAAGTAATACTTAAAAAGAGAAAAATAACGCATGAGACAGGACGGAAATGCAGTCATATGTAACAGCCAAATACATTGTGATTACATACAAGTTGTTTTAAACTTCGAACTGTGTTTTTTGTAGGAAGTAGAAATACATCTCAAAATGTAAGTGACTTATAAATTATAAAAATATAATTTAGGCGTGCATTAAGAAGAAATTTTTATAAATAATTTAAGAAATTTAAATAATTGTAAATAAATAAAGAATGGTTTGTTAAAGATTTGCATTTGAACATAAAGAAAAATTATATTTAAGATAAAAATTTTTTTAAATTTAGGCAAAACAAAAATTTTACATTCTGGCTTCTGTCCGTACATTTTTCATATAAATTGCTAATATAATAATTAAAACAAGTTGTCGTTAAATGGGAATTTTATTAATTTCATTGTTTAGTAATAATTTACGAAAATATATAATTTCTCATTTGGTGCATTGCAAATAAATTAAAAAAACAAACTAAGGTGTCGAATTTTTGAGTATTTTAATCTCTTTAAATATGTCAATTAGAGTAATGTTTAATTTCATGCTGATTTGCTAACGATAACGTTTTAATTAATCATTTGAAAATACAGGGTGATCCGAAAAAAAAAGCTCAAAAGTAAAATAAAATGGAAAAAGAAAAAAAAAAGATTAATAAACATGCTGCATTCCAATTAGAAAATGTTTTAAATTTATGAAATCCCAAGTTTGATATCTTTGTTCGAACGATTTCAGTTATTTTCGAGATAATACAGTCCCTTATTGGGATGGTTTTTTTCTATCTACCCTGTATTCTTAATTGATCAGTTTAACGATATTGTTTGCAAGTCAGTATGAATAACTGTCACAAAGTTATAAGTGAATTTATGAATAAAATTTATAAACACTTTTATTAGGTAAATACTGTATTAAATCAACTCTAATTTATTATATTTTTTATTTAATTCAAACCAATCTTTGTTATTTGTTTGTCAGATAGATACAACTACTCGCATAATGACCCATTAAAATAGTATATTATATGGATATTTTAAAAAGGCAACCACTGAAGTACACATACTTCTACATATCCTGATACATATATCTTTATTCATCGTAAAAAAAGATAATTGTTGTATAACTATTACAGATATTTCCCTTGAAAGGAAGCTTAGATAAAGAAAATATCGATATCTCTGACTAGGTATCAACAAATGCATTTATCAGCATAACATTTGTAAAAGTAATAACGGTATTGATCGATAAATTATTCGTTTACCTATTGTTTAACGGTATTTACCAGTAATATTATCTATCAATATTTCTTAATAAAATTATCTGTTATTGTTGCCTTTACAATTTTTCTCATTACACAAAATTCAAGGCTTAAGAGTCAAAGTAAGGTTACTTTGTTATATTATAAAGTAATTACATGATATTACCTTATTATGATTATGATATTTATTTACCTTTTTGAGACTTTTAAGCGGACAATAAATAAGTTGTATTTACATGTTAATAAGTTATATTGACTTTCATAACAAATTTTACAATGAGTTCAGTCAGCGTAAGAAATTAAAATGATGCCTAGATAAAGTACAAAAGTGTACTTTTTACACAAAACCCTAATAATTTCTTAACTATTTGTCTTATAGATTACTCTTCTGCATCATTCAATTTAGCGTAAGAATTGTATCCAAAAGTTTATAGGTTCAGATAGTTCCTAAATAAGTAAAGTGTGTACTTAAGTACACGTCAAAAGAAGTACTTTTTATATTTTTTAAATAGGTATATTTTTTAAAACTCATGCACTTTTTTTTTAACTATTTGTTATTTTGACCTCAGCAACTTTGTACAGTCTCATTCAGCTCAGCATTAAAAATGCATAGGAAACAATGTTTCATTTGCTTCGATAGCAATGTCAGATGCGACAGCAATGTCACTTGTTTAGACAGCAATGCCAATACAAAATAGTACGTTTTGTGCATGTTATGAGTTCTAAAGTATTAATCCAATTTTTTCTGAATATAATTTCATTCAATACACGAGGGTCACCCAGAAAGTAGGTTTCCCTATTTTTTCTAAAAAAAGAACTCACACTTTGAGGAACATATTTATTGGAAACAAGTACAGCAAAGTTTCAGCTATTTCTCAACATAGCCATCACAAGAATTGAGACACTTGTCGTATCGTGGGATCAAATTTTGTATCCCTCTGTTGTAGAACTCTGCCGCCTGTGAATGGAACCAGCGTGTGACAGACGTCTTCAACGGAACTGCAGAAATTGCGATGCGGCATTCAAAACAAGAGGCGTGGAATGCTTACTGCAGGTGTTGTGCTCCTCCATGCAATGCTCGTCCGCATACGGCTCGACGCATAGCAGCTGTTTTGACGGAATTTGCTTGGAAGTAGTTCATCATCCACCCTACAGCCCTGATCTTGCTCTCAGCGATTTTCACGTTTTCTTGCACCTCAAGAAATTCTTGTCCTCCGATGAGCGTTTTGGCAGCGATGAAAAGCTGAAGACGTCTGTCACAAGCTGGTTCCATTCACAGGTGGCAAAGTTCTACGACACAGGGATACAAAAGTTGATTTTTAGATACGACAAGTGTCTCAATTCTGCTGGTGGCTATGTTAAAAAATGGCAGAAACATTCCTGTACTTGTTGCCAATAAATATGCTCCTGAAAGAGTGAGTTCTTTTTTATAAAAAAATAGGGAAACTTACTTTCTGGATGCCCCTCGTACATCGTTAACCATGCATCACTAGCCTGTCTAGAAAGAATTCAGATTTCACCGTTAAAGAATCACCCCACTTCACACACACTCACAAAAAAAAAAAAAAAAAAAAAAAAAAAAAGCGTTTAAAGGAGAGTAGAAAAGATCGCACGCATCATTTACAAAAAGATAAAGCTTTTTGTGTAAAAACACCTTGGATCGTCATTGGAACACTTTTTCGATATAATTTCTGCATTGTATATAAAAATAAATTTACTTACTTTACCATTAATTTGTTCAGAAAATTTGGATTTAAATAAATATATTGCGAATGAAATAAAACAAATATAATTAAAAATAGAATAATGCATAATACTTTTAATGCAACAATTTGTTTATTATCAAGAAACCAAAATGATTTAGAAGCAATAGTGGGGGTCATTGAGCTTAGAGGGCAGGTAATATATGTTGATTGAAATGAAAAATGCTTCAAGTGGCATTTATTGATTGAAATGGAAGACTACATACTGAAAATACCAAATTTAGTAATTTCTTTAATGGATATAATTCAAAATTGTCAAAAAACACTTCATTAATTTTTACAGCCGTTTTGTTGAATGTCCGCTATCATTGTTTTAGGATAAATCTTATTGAACGTAAAAGAATTTAAAAAATTGATACGGTGATTGAGCAAAATGATTAGATTTAAATTTCATCCCGACAGAATTGAAAGCTTTATTAAGAAACATTACGTTTATTTTTGAGGTTCTAATTTTTTTTAATAATCAATTTTTTTAATAACAAGTGAACTTTCTATTTATTTAATGCTGATGACAGCTAAAAGCGTATGGATTTATGTTCATTTATTGTCATAACAAGTGATTATTTTGTCGGGCGAGAAAGTGCTAATAATAAACAGAAACTGTTAGATATTCGTTTTAGAAAATGAAATAATTTAAACTTTTAGTATGCTTTTAAGATCTGATAAAAATCACCAAAAACTCAATGTAAATCTTGCATTTATTGTCTTTTTTAGAATAATTTAATGGATTCATTTTGTACTGTAATTGAACTATGAAGTTGCCTTACAGTTTGCTAATCATAATTTATGTTTCAGACAATGGCTAAAATAAGCAGCTTCCGGCAGTTCCTCGTACTGCTTTACAAAGGAGCTCTTCTACGTAAGCGACATTATATCGTCACTTTTTTCGAAATCGTCATTCCTGTGTTCATCGCAAGCATATTTCCAATGATAGAATCCGAACAGAGAGCTGCGTATCCAGATATCTTTACAGAGTTTGATAGATTCAAGAAATCAGGAGACTGGGAAGAGGGCAGAACTTACAGTCCTTATTCTCCTTTCGAATTTCCTGGCTACTATGACATTTACTTCGTGTATACTCCAGCAGACAATGTGACGAAAGATTTTGTGGAAAGAGCTGTAAGAAAATACAATGAAAGTACTCCTAAATATTATTCACAGACACAGAAATTGGGTAAGTTCAAACGAGTCGTTAGTGTACACTGTTAGAAATTTCTCAGAAAAATGGTTAAATAACAATCTATTTAATTGTTATTTTACCATATTTAAACAAAACAGCCAAATAACCAGAAATAAAATAGTACGCAAACTGTTAGCTTAAAATCGTTTATTAATTGCTTTCCCCACTACTGTTAAGTAACCAGAATTTTATCGTTTCAAATAGCCCCACCTAAACAGTTCCTAGCAGCTGGGTGTATATTATAGCCAGGAGGGCTAATCTGCCACCCTCATGGCCCACAGAACGGGGGTCCGAGTTCCAGCGGTGGCACTGCAATTTATTCTCCATTCCCTTCAACACATGACGAGTTTCCAATGTTCTGCACCCCCTAATTTGTGACACTGGACTATTAAAGTGCAATGCTCTCATTCACGCATAAATGGAAGCAACATAAAGCTGCTTGGAACAAAAAAATTTAGTATTTCCCATCTCTTAGGATAGATGAAACAACCAGATAAATTAATTAAACTACTTTTCGGTTCATTTGAGGAAACACAACTCAACCACAACCTAACTCTAATTACTATTATCTAACAAAAAGCCTAGCTCCAATGTTCGGTTAAATTACTTCTTTACGGTTTTGAAACCATGCTAGTTGTAAATGGTTAAAACCTTTATGTTTCGTATTAATGTTTTTTTTTTATCCATACTTGTTGTAAACGGTTTCAAAACCGTAAAGGTTAAAAAGTTCTCTATTGTAAACTTTATGGTTAAATGGAAAGACAGACAGCTGCCGGTTGTTTCACCGTAATTTTAAAATGAAAATTGTAATAGTGTATGCTTTTAACCTAAAGTAAAAATAACTCACTGTTTTCATTTATATGTGATTATGGTTTTAAATGATACAATTCATTATATTCATGCGTTAATAACACAAGGAAATATATAAAGAGGATCCGCTCGAATATATAAAGAGCTTCCGCTGCGAGCATATAACTTTTTTTTCATAGACTTTCATAACACAGACTTTTTTTTCGAATAATTGTAATACTAGTCCAAACGATCTTAACGCCACGCTACGGTAAAAAAGCTTAACTGCTAACTAAATTGATGAGCTTATTGTTTTCAATTAGTATTTTCAATTCAATTAATGAAGATTTCGGAGGTATAATGACATTTTTATTTGCACAAAAATTTTATTCTATAATATCACCATAGCAATCGATGATACAGCTTACATATACTCAAATAGCCAATAAATAAAATCTAATACTTTTAACAATATTAGCGATTGTTAAACACTACAGGAAATTCTACTTTTCTTTGAAATATTTAAAAGATAATACTTGTAATGTTTGCTAATTTAAAGCTCTATTATAAATACTATAAAAATATTAACTGTACTCTCTTTACTATCAAGTTTATTATTTAATTTCTTTATTATCCAATTTTAATTATTTCTTTACGAGTTCAGTGATTGACGCAGATGGTATATGAGGGATGCATCTGCAACTTAGTATCCTTAAAGTCTTCTAACATCACGTGCTTATTTTGCTTTAGTTGAGTTTTAAAACGTGTTTTATTAAACTAAACTTAATAATTTAAAATGATCGAACAGTAATTGACATTAAGAAAAATAAGATTTGCACTAGAAAGCAAATTTAAATGAGGAATCGTAATATAATTGCCATATTATTATTGACGTTAATCATGATTAATTAATTTTTATAATTGGTGTCTGCCGTTATGTAAATTTGTGAGGCTTTTGATAAGTACCAAATATATAAACATAGGTACTGCTGCAGGTACTACTGTAGGTATTGTGGTAATAGGATTTTTTACTCGATGAAGTTACCAAAAGTATTTCATAAAGGACATCAAAAGTGTTTATGAACAAAAACATTATGCTTATGAACTTATAAACAAAAATGTTTATAAAATCTTTTTTTCAAATTCTGAGTTTTCTTTTACAATTCTAGTAACTCAAGGTGTTGATAGCGAAGAAGAACTACAGAAATATTGCCTTAATCTGCTACTTGGTAAAAACAGTGTGAATATTCTAGGAACAGTTTTCAACAGCTTTCATCCATCTCAAAAAGAATTACCTTTATCACTAGACTACAAAATTAGATATGCGGATTATAATAATTGGAATAGGTTTCAAACATCAAAGAAGTACCGAGCTCTAGATTATAATAGTCCACACGAAGAAAGTAAGTTTCTTCTTCTAATTTTATATGAAGAACAATATTTTATTGTCATTAACTGTTGATTAGAAATGTATATTTTTTAAAAGTTTTTCTTTTTGTATCAAGCAGAATGCATTTTTTTACCGTTTTACCCATTGGCAAAATGAGAGTTGTTTTGGGTTTGATGGCGCGCGCACCTTATTTGGCCGTCATCGCACTTTTCAGCTATGTTCAAGAGTAATAGTAAACAGTGCGCATGCGTCGTCATTGCATGCGTTGCTATGGCGATCGCTGCTGCTAGATAATTTTTTTAGAATTCTTTTTTTCATTTTTAATTTTGTTATGCACTAAGTTGGTGAGTTTATTTTTGAGATATGGGACTAGAAAGATCCCATAAATACATCTTCAGATGTGAATAAAAGATAATTTATTCATTTGAACTATATTTTTGCTTTTATTGCTTTAGTTAAGAATCAGAAATTCTAACCTATAGTTCAAACTGGAAAAAAAATTAGACAACAACCATTTTGCTAATAGGTAAGGCGATCACAATTTTAAAAAAAGTTGTAGCAGTTAAATATGAGACAAAAAAAAATTAGTTTTTTTTATATTGTACATTATAAAAAGTATTGAATTCGAAACAATTTTTAATCTAATGATTGATCTTTTACATATGTTCGAGGTTTTGGAAAAATGATAATTAATTAGGCTAATTAATTAGTAAAGACTATCATTAACGTTATTGCTCTTTAACGTTGACGCCATTAACGTTATTGGCACTTCTCAAAAGGTGAGCACGATAAAAAGAGCTAATTTTGAATTCCATTCTCGTATTGTATGCACTAAATGCACTAAACATTCACTACTTTTCTACGTGAATAAAATTCACATTTTTAAAACCTTTTAATTGAATTCCAAGACATCAGATTATCTTAAGCAATAAATTTATTTGAAAAACTGTCGGAATTAGGTACAATACAAGATTTGGACAATTCTATAGTTCAAGTGATAGAAAGTAGCATTTTCTGCAAGAAAAATTTAAGAAGAACATGAATAAATACTTAGGTACTAAAAATAAGAAGAAAAAACTATTTTAAGAATGTATATGTAAGTTAAAATAATTTACTTTATTTTATTTTCTGTGAAAATAATAGTGCGGTTTTGTACATTGCTTCTTCAATCATGCATCAAAACACTAAAAATTTTTTTTTTAAAAAAACTTTTGCTCCATAAAATATAACTTATATATTGCTATGACTGCCATTTGTTAAGAATATTATCAAGTTACAGGAATCTTGATATTATCTTAAACTACAAATTTATTAGCAAAACTGTCAGCTTTGTGCGCGAAACGATTCTATAGTTCACGTGAAAGAAAATAGCATTTTGTTCCAGAAAAAATATCTTAAAAACATGAGAAAATACTTAAAATATTAAGAAAAAAAAAACTATTTAAAGAATGGATCAAGTTTAACGAATTTACTTTCATTTATTTTCTGTTAAATTAATAGTGCGATTTTGTATATTTCTTTTTCAGTCATGCATTAAAAAATTTCATAAAAACAAGAAAAATCAAGGCTCAAAACACTAAAAAGCTTCTGCTAAAAATGTCTTAAGCTGTAAAATATAACTTATACATTGTTGCGAGTGCCGTTTGTTTAGAATATTATCAAATAACAATCCTATTTAAACTTTATATTCTTATTTTTATTAGTTATTTTAAACATCTATATACTTAAAAGTTTTTTTCTTTGGTTTTACATTGACTCTGGGGAGAATTCAAAGCATGGTCTGGAAAAGTTATTTTTTAAGATATTTGCAGAAAACTTTTACTATAATTTGTATGTGTTAATTCCTGTTTCTAAATAAAATTATAAATTTTCTCTAAATTTTCACTGTGATATATATTTGATATGTTGATAAATGATTTAGTGAATAATAATTAATTAAAAATATTTAAGTGAATAAATTTTCTCTAAATTTTTGCTGTGATATAGACTTTAATTGTTGTTTATGGTTAGAACTGTGTTATGCGGCAACCTTTTGAGAACTGCTTTCATGAAATCGGAATAATTCTTTTCTCTTCATAGATTTAGATTTTTATTTTTCAGGAAATTCATGAAAATATATGGATATATATAGTGCCGCTCGCGATAGGTAGGAAAAGGCTTTTAAAATAACTTCTAATTTCAAACTCTATGATTAAGATTTATAAAATAAACTAGGAGGCTTCGCCCCCTGCTCGCTGGCGCTCANTGCTCTTGCGCGCCGAAGCCTATTAATTAAAACGTATTAGCGTTTTATATAATATAGATTAGCCATGTGATGTTCACTACGTGCTCTTGCTCGCCGAAGCCTATCAATTAAAAATGGAAACTGTTGCCAACGCGAAAAGAGAAACATCATCGGTTTTATTGATACATACGTATTAGCGTTTTATATAATATCGATAGTAGATACTACTTAACATTATAAAGGTTATTGCTATTTTAATTATTTCTAGTATTTATGAATTTAAACCAGTTTTGTGTCGTTTAAGTATTTCAAAAGATTGTTTTCCATTTAACGAATTTTCCATATAACGAACTTATTATCGGGATTTAGCGATTTCGTTATATAGAGGTCCGACTGATTATAATCAATATTTTCTCAGATTTTATTTAAATTATAGATTACCTACTTTATGTACTGATGAAATTTACAGATATTTTTACTATTGTACTATACCAACAGCATCAACTCACTACTTACGCACTAATGAAAATTTTCATAATTTTTACAGATTATAAAAGCACTACTTTCCTTACTTGGCAAGCATCTGTTGAAGAAACTTTTATCGATTCAAAAATGGATCCAAATAACCCGATAGATTATAAGGTTTGTTTACAATAAAAATATAAGACGTTTTTATATAATAAAAATCATTTAAAGTTAACAATAAACTAAACATACAAGTTAACAATAAACTAAATATACAAGTTAACAGTAAACTGAACATATATAAACTAAACATACAAGTTAGTAATAAACTGAACAATAAACTAAACAATATAGGTAATCTTGAATTCTTTAATATGAGATCCAAGTAGCTGTAAAACCAATTGCAAATAAAAATGAAATAATTTTTAACCATTCATCTCCTAATTTATTAGTCATTGATGTTTCTTTCTATTGGCTGTTTCAAAAATGTTTATAATCTAGCAAATAAGATCAAGTAATACAGTTTTAAAAAAGCTAAGAATTTTAGATCAGCTCACTAAAGTTGCTTTTTTGACATATATTTGACGCAAATTATTTCTAAGTACATATATATATATATATATTAAAAATTTAATCAGTGTCAGGACGAATTAAGCATTACTCATCGAAAGTAACCTCCTTTATACTAGGAAGACTCTTTTTTTTGTACAGAAACTTTTTTCCAGAATGCACAAAAGAAGGCGCTAAGTTAGTGTGAAAAGCTTATATTATGAATTACAAACGCAATGGAAAATAGATTTCACTTTCAAATTGTTTGGAAGAGTGTTATTTAATCACCTTCTTGGTTTAAAACACTGTGATTCCCATATAAACAGTAAATTTTCCAGTGTATTGTTCCAGTGTATCCGAACGCGTATGAAGTGTCAATGTAGAAACGATTCTAAGGTTCAGTTTGTTTTAAAAATTCCAAGTTTGTAAAAAGTGGAAATTATTAATTATATTGTCTAATGAGTAATGAGAGTGTCTGAAGAGATTAATTCTATTGTCTAAAGAGTAATGAGAGTGTCTAAAGAGATTAATTATATTGTCTAAAGAGTAATGAGAGTGTCTAAAGAGATTAATTATATTGTCTAAAGAGTAATGAGAGTGTCTAAAGAGATTAATTATATTGTCTAAAGAGTAATGAGAGGGTCTAAAGAGATCAATTATGTTGTCTAAAGAGTAATGAGAGTGTCTAAAGAGATTAATTATATTGTTTAATTTCAAAATTGATCAATACTGTGTAGGTTAATAATGTTTAAATCTTTGACGTAGATTGTACATTGGCGTCCCTTTTATATATATTTTTTTCTGACACCAATATTACAAGCAAAATTATATAAAAACAATCCAATAGTTACTGAAAAATATGTTATATTTTCGGAATTACGCTTGTACTAAAATATAAAATTCAAAAAAAAAAAGTTTGAAATTTTTATTTTTATTTTATTCATATTCAAAAATTTGACAATAATTGTTTTTGTATATTGAAGAAATTTTACAGATGAATAACTGCTTCTTTTAGATTTAAATAACTGCAAATAAGTAAACATTTGAAAAATTGCTATTTGGAAGTGAGCCGTGCTTGGAAAACTTTACCTTTACGAAAAAAAAGAAAGGATGTGTCACGCTGTATTTTATAACCATAAATTATTAAAATGCTAAATATAACATTTTTCACTTATCTTACATTATTAACTTATTTTGAGATAAACTAATACAAAATAATGAAAGAAGTATAAAAAAATATGCTTCAAAAAATTCTATGTTATATGTTTAAGGTTACTCATTTTATCTTTATAATTTTGCCTACTTGTTAGTTTCCATCCAATGATATAAAACTACTTATTCTTAATTGTCTAATTTACTTAATGTATCATAAACGTTTTAATTACTGTCCATATTTTAGTTCTAATTTAAATCTTTTTAGGTGAGGTTGCAAAGATTTCCCTTTCCAGATCACAGAAAAGCTTCATCTGGCCCAGATATTGTTGCTTTTACACCTATGCTTATTAACTATGGATACTTTGTTTTTATGTTAAATCTGATAAGAAGAGTCATAGNAAATACTTCCTATTATATTTCCCAATTGGTATCCAAATTTCCAGTAAGTTTGCAAGCTAATTTTAAAATTTCTCGGATGGTGCCTTATCGTATTTCAGCATTTCCATTATGATGCCATACCAAGATTCAATATTTATGGTATACCGTGTTATTATATACCGTGTTTTAAATTACCTATACGTTTACATTGATTTTGGAATCATTTCTATTGATTCTAATATCATTTTGATGTTGGTATTTTGAGCTTTTTTCCTCAGAGCTATATTCTTTAACAGCCAATATACGAGGATTGTAAATTAAATAGTGGCAACTTAACCTTGAAACTCACAGAAGGGCAGGCATGCGCAAATAGGATATGGGAGTGGTAAGGTGGCGCTGTCGTCGATGTGCAGAGTGCAAAAAACAGTCGATTTGCTTAGAAGGGTAGTTGTTGTGTGGCGTTAAAGTGAGGAGTTTCGTTTCCATTGCTCTAAAGCATGTTTTCAAAGGGCTTAATGACGAAAATAGAGTAGATGCTTGAACCCATCGTGCTACTGCCCTATATTGTAAAGCATTTGCGCCACAGGCTTCCACAAAACCTCGATTGCATTCTGCATCATTTTTGCCACGGTCAACCTCGATTTTGAGCCATGACCGCTGATCACCTTTTGAAAACATGCTTTAGATCGAGGGAAACATGCACGAGCAGTTAATATAACTTGTAGTTTCTAAACAATCACACGCACTTCTGTGGTAATCAAATGCTGTGTGAATCGCTCTTAAGATTATCTTTAATCCTTTCATTAACAACAGTAATGGATTTATTGGAGATGATGGAGTTTAATGTTTGGCAGATCTCGTACTGATGTACGGCTGTACACGAAAATGTTTACATAATTTGTTCACAGCTGCTTTTCCTGGATAATGTGTGCCATAAACAGAATTAATTTGACCATAATTGTTTTTCACTATCCTCACCTTCTGCCAATTAAAGTCGTACTATTATACATTGTTCTGTTTCAGTTGTTGTTGCTTTAGTTCATTTACGTCACACTGGAGCTACACTATGGGCTATTGGCGACGGTCTGGGAAACATCCCTGAGGATGATCGGAAGACATACCATCACAATTTTAATCCTCTGCAGAGGGGATGGCATCCCCGCTTCGGTAGCCCGACGACCTGCACGCGAAGTCGAGCACTTTACGGTAGAACAGCTTAACGAGGACCAATACCACACACCCTCCGTCCCAACGCAGACTAATCCAAGTGGTCACCCACCCGCACACTGACCGCAGCCAGTGATGCTTGACTACGGTGATCCGCTGGGAACCGTGTCTTAACGATCAGTTCACTGCGGGACTGTTCTGTTTCAGATGCATCTATCTTAGTATGGCTTTGAATTCCTTTTACTTATCCTATGTTAACAGATTGATCACTTATATTTAATTTTTGGAGCACTTCAAATTGCATTTACTTAAAATTTCATGGGTGGTGCTGCTATCGCTGCTATCTATTAAACCTTCTAATGCATATCTACATTTCACTTCGAAAGTCTAACATTTATTAATTTTATTGTGTTACTTTTTCAGGAACTTATGAAGATGATGGGAATGACAGACACAGTGTATTGGATAAGCACATTTTTAAACTATTTTATTGTGGGTCTACTGACAGTTTTCAGCATCACCATAATTTATAAGTCTCCATTGAAAACGGGATTCGTCTTTTTAGCCAATACAGATTTCTTTCTCATATTTCTGATACTCCTGCTTTATATAATCAGTGTGATACTTTTTTGCATGACATTCACAATATTCTTCAATCGAGGTATGAAACATTTATTTTCTTGATATAAAATTTGTTTTACAAGATGCGCAGTTTTTAAGATATTTTCAATCTTAGTGTGGCAAAAGTTTTGTTGTAACAAATGCAACCATGAAAAAGTATTATATACAGAATATATTCTTCTTCATGGATTGGGTAATCATGGCCTTTCATTCATGGTAATCAAGAGTTTTTCTTTTTCTTTCCTTTCGCTACTGATCCACATTTAATGAAAAACATTTTCGTAGAAGAATGTATTGAGAACTTATGCTTTATAAATATTTTATACATAGCTCTCTTATATCTGTCAAATTTTATGACTTTTTTATTTTGTAAGTGAACTAAATATGTACGACTTTTTTTCAATTTTAAAAATGCTGCACTAATTCTTATTATTAATTAATTAAGATTAATTAATTAAGATTAATTAATTAAGATTAATAATAAATATTTTATTTATTTTAAAGCAATATTTTTTTTCAAAATTGAAAGTTTTTCTGTGTTTAAAATGATTATTTTCCTGTTAATGAGGTCTTATGATGATGATTTTTCTTCTTCTAATTTTAGCTGTCTTCGCAATTATAGCATTTATAATCTTATGGGATACATCATTTAATTTATTAATGCAAAAGTATTTCTTGATGAATATACAAACAAATTACTTTGATTTGTCTCTGTCTGCTAAACTGGCGATGTGCTTGCTTCCAACTGGCAGTTTACTAACTGTGTTTGGCATGATATCTGTACAGAAACAATGGGGTAAGACTGATTTTTTTCTTTAAAATATTGTGTAACACATTTCTATGTATTCTTAATAAAATTTATTAATACTTATTATCATCAGTACTAGTACTATATCATAAATAACAGCGCTGCGTATTTCTCTATATAAATTTGTTCAAAGAGGTTGAAATGAGTTTCAAACTCGTGATTGGTTGTAATGCAAAGCAAATGGCTAACCATTCAATTGTTATTATTTTAAACAAAGTGGCTTAAAATTTTGCATTGAATTTAGCAATGATTGGACTTTTTCAACAGTTTCTATTAAATTTGCTTTTTCCCTGTTATTAAAATCTATTGCAAATCCACAAAATTGGCTATTCAATGATTTCATTGAAGTACTTATTGAAATCATTGAAGTAAATTATTATTATTATTTTTTTTTACAGGGGATGGTTTTAGTTGGTCCAATATTACAGATTACGCAATCAGTCCTGATATAAATATGGCAATGGTTTTGGGAATGATGGTACTGTCGTGCTGTTTGTATACTTTTATGCTTTGGTATTTTGACAAGGTTTGGCCATGGCAACCTGGTGTTCCTCAGCCCTTTTATTTTATGTTTACAGTTAAGTGTAATATTTAGTTATAAACATTCTTGAGAAGTATGAAGTTCCTTTATTTCAGGGAAACTAACGGTTTATTATTTTTATTAGAAAAGTTACTGGTGTGGTGTGAAACCTGAATTTGATGATTTAGACGCAATGAAAGGGAAAGATCAGGATGAAGAATATTTTGAAGAGGAGCCTACTGGAATTTCCCGGGGAGTGGAGATTAGAAATTTATCTAAGGTAAATACGATTACAAGATAAATTTTTAAACTAATTAAACATATTGTTACATTTATACCGAACGTAAAGAATAAATTTATTATTTTATGCATTCTATTGTTATTTTTCCATAATTCTGTTTTTAAGCATTTTATCCTTCTCATTTCGAATGTATTTCAATAATTTTGCAACTAAATTGACTTTAAGCTAATTCAGTGCTAGCTTCGCGCATTTTACACTGATGGTATATTTGGCGTTGTTATTTGAATAAAATGCATAAAATACAATTAGTCAATGCCTATCGTACATCATTCTTTTTAAATACTTCATATCTAAAGTAATTTCTCTCATGTATAAAATCAATTTGGTATAAATAAAATAAATTTGGTATGTATAAAATTACTACCATTAGGAAAAAAATTAATTATTCCGATGTCAAGTAAAATTTTTATTTATTAAAATTTTTTCTTAATTGTTTCCCATCTATCCATCTATTTATGTAAGTAAATAAATAATCAAAGAATAAGTATTTATATTTTTCGTTCCCTAAAACAATCGTTTTGGTGTTATACAAATATCTTAACAATTTGCCAACCTCTCGGTGAGATCTCCTCGATTTGTAAACCATCAGTACTCGACCAATCGGTGAGATATCCCAGTTTGACAATAGTAAGTTATAGCAGTTAAAAAAATGGGTGGTTTCAAACTTTACTCGTTTAGCTGATAAAGTGTTAATATTGTTACAAAAATAACTGATTATAAGTACTAACAAATGTAGGTATAATGACTGTTGTTCTCAGTATAATGAATAAAAAGTAGAAAAAAATTATCACACATTATTATTCGTTTTACTAAATTCAAATCTGCCGTCTAATATTATTTTGGCTTGTATCTCCTTGAGATGCATTTTTGATTCCATCCGTTTTAAAACCTTTGGTCTCAGTGCTTTTTTAACTTATCAAGTAAATGAAGTCTATTGAAGATGGTAGGTCAACACTATCGAGGTGAGATGGATATTTTTCATTTACTGAAGTGTCAGCAAATGTTTTTTGACGAATTGGAAGTGTATAATCAATTATTGTTTTACGACTGGATGGAATAATGTAATTAAAAAAATTATGTACCAATGAGCTTGATTGAGCACAAGAAACTCATCGAAAAGTACTTGAAGCATGGGGTTTGGTATGGATTAATCTGCAGGAACCTCAGCCCCATATTTTCTTACATTCTTCTTTCTTACATGCCGTCTCGTGACATCCAAATCTTTCAGGGGTTCAAAAAATATCCGCTGGGTATAACAGTTGAAACAAGACAATAGTGTGTGGGACAGAATTTGACGATTGATTTGAGTTATGAGCAAAGGAATTTTACGAGCATGGCTAATGCGTCACTAATGGAATATTGCAGCACTAAAAGATTCTGGTCAATAGATCTGAGTTTTTTTAAAAAAAATATTGTGAAAAATCATTTATCACGTCATTTATTGAATATATTTAATATCAGCAAAATCGTACTTTATTTAAATTTCGTCAACTGGTTTCTTAGGGATTTCAAGTGAACTTTCAGACGAAGATGGCAGTCAAAAATTTGTCTCTAAATATATACCAAGGACAAATAACAGCTTTACTGGGACATAATGGGGCAGGAAAAACTACCACCATCAACATACTTACTGGTAAGATTGTTTATGAATTAATTAACCAATTAGTTATAAATTAATAAACTGTAATTATTGTTTATGAATTAATAAACACTTTATGTAATATTAACTTAAAAATATTTTTATTCTTTAATATGTTTGTCCCCATAGGTCTCCTCCAACCAGTTTAAGCCTAAATTTGAAAAAAAAAATTCTTTTTTTGCCCTGAATAATGAAACAAATGTTTTTTTCAAAAAATATTCTTTAAAAATAAATTTAAAAGCAACAATATTGAACTTCTTTCCTTAGATTGAATTGTGTGCATCATTATTAAGTAACATTTAACTTCTAGATTCTAGAACAAGATTCAATTCTTTTTTGAGTGATATATATATA
>NC_092209.1:44444393-44448230 GCF_043381705.1 Parasteatoda tepidariorum | reverse complement strand
CCGGGCAAGGTTGACTCAGCCTTTCATCCCTTCAGTGGGTCGATAAATGAGTACTAAGCATGCTTGGGAACTAAACACTGGGGGTTCCGCTTTCGGCGGACCACCTGACCGGAACATCTGCTCCTGCACCCCAGAGCCCAAGATTAAGAAAACAGAGATGGGCGCAAGTAGGCCCTGGCCCTTCATGGGCTGTCGCGCCACTGAGTTTAGTTTAGTATATAGATAAAAAAAAGTTGCAACGTATTTACAATTTTTGTTTAATAAAGTAAGTAAAACATGTTTTGTTTCACACGTGCCTCTTTTTACCATATCAGTAGAATCCCAATTATACGATGTCCAAAGACTCGAAAAATTGAAGCAGAATAATCAGGGGACCTTTTTAAATCGCTCTTGAAAGAGCGAGATTCTAAACTAAGATCGAAATTACTCAAAACAATCAGCGACAGTAATAGATTTAAGAAAAACCTCACTGCTTTTTTATTTTTTATCATAAATACAATAATGTGTAAAAAAAGAAAATAAATTATTGATGCATTTTTTTTCGGAATTGTCGTCACAGTATCTGTTAATTGGATTAAACTGAATTGAATGAGGGTTTTTATGGCACAAAATCTGGGATGAAACAGTAATTGGATAACTTTAGCTAATATTAATGAAACGTGAATCGGGATGACATACAATGAAAGAGGTATCGAATAATCGTACGATTTGATGATCGGCAATCGAATATTCGGGGCTTTAGTGTAAATAATATTTCTTCAAAATTGCTATTGTTTGTATCTTGTTGTTAATAATAACATAAGTTTGTGTTTTCATAAGATTACATACGTAAAAAAAAATATTAGTTGAAGTCAAACTTGCAACAAATTTTAAATCTCTATGAATGATTTGAGTATTTTTCGCTACCCCTTTTTATTATTAAATTAAATGATTCGTAAAACTGTTTTTCTTTGTACTAATTCGTACTGTACTTACATTTAGTGTTAATTTATTCATGTAGTGTTAATTAATTCATGTATCCCATTTCGTGTATTTAATTAGTACTTTTTAATGCCATAAATAAAAACTCAATTCCCATTTGGATTCACAAATGGATCATGTATCCAGGTTCATTTTTGGATTTTAATTAGATAATCCTAACTATTTATTCTTGTTTTAGGTCTTTATACCCCTTCTAGTGGTTCAGCATCAATTAACGGCGTGGATATTTTGTCTGATACTCATGGTGCTCGACGGGGGCTTGGTGTGTGCCCACAACACAATGTTTTATTTGACACTTTAACTGTAGATGAACATTTAAAAATATTTGCTGGGGTAAATATAAAGCTTCTTTTATATTCATATGATAGAGTAAATAATAAATAAAATTAGCTGCTGTAATGAGTAGAATACACTAAAAATATCTCTGTTTTTCTGGATTTTCTCTGTATGTTTGACAGTTTGAAGCTGTTTTGTTGACTAAATGGTTTTTCTCTATTTTTCTCCTTGATAATTAACAGATTAAAACCACCAGTTCTAATTCTTGTTTTTACCCTGCAGTTTTGCTTACCCTCTGATAACTTTACCTTTATTCAAATATTTTTTTAATTATGTTCTATATTTGCTCTTCTCAGACATTCTTTCATGGTTTTGAACCTGCAAATAAATCAATCAAATAATTCGATAACTGCAATCCGATTTCATTGTCAAATTGGTATTAGGACCTTATTACAGATATATTGATTATAGTTTCTTTAGATATATTGAAAACGTTTTACATTTGAATATGATTTCAATAATTAAGGCGTTAAAGATAAATTTTTCTTCATAAAAAAGCAATCAAGCTGCTCGACTAAGGGGATGGAACAAACTCCTAGTTCGAATCCTAGTTTTGACAGGACATACGAATTCTGCTCCCGACTCACTCAGACCACAATGCTGAGACATAAAATATCCGTATCTAAGGCGAATTCAGATTTATTTCATAACTTTGACAGAGCAAACTTGTATGGTAAAAATCCGTTGAGACTACTAATTTTATTTGTACTTTTTGCGAAGGAAACTTGTTTTTGTATTGTTAAAAGCATTGTTACTATTGACTTATTTTGTAAGTTTTGCAGGAAATTTTTTTTCATGTATGAGTAAGAAATCTTTTTGGTTACGGATTTACTTCGTAAGTTTTACGGTTTTGCACATCCAATCCAACTGCTGGTTTGAAATCACAAGTTTTTGGGGACTTGTATGGATTTTCGTCACCCTCTTTTACTCTCGTCAGCTATAAATAATTGATTTGAGAAACATTTTTATTTTATTTTATAATACTTTAAATGTTTATTTTTAAAATTTCATAAAAACTCTAGTAGCCTTATTTTCGCAGAGCCCAACATGTATATTGGTACCGGTGGTTTTCTCAAACTAGTTTCTGTATCATCGAATTGTTTATAAGCGTGAAATAATTTCTTTTTATTTTCGTATCATATGCTTAGATACAGTGTAGTTAAGGTATGATATGTGCAATTTTCATGGACAACAATTAAAAATCAAGTTGTGATATTTCTTGAAATTTTTAACTTTATGTAGACGTTATAACATATTCTTAGATGCTACGTAGATGCGTAGCTTATATTGTTTACAATTATGAGAGCAATTATTCCACACCAAATCTATTTTAAGTGTTCTCTCGTAGCTTTTTGGAGATTCATGAGAAAAATGTTAGCTTATAAAACTCAACTAGACTTATTTTCTAAAAATATAGGTGGTAATAAGGAAAAGAAAATTTTATATTTCAGACAAGTGTAGTCAAAATTAATTCAATTATTTAAAAAGCTGCTAAACTTATTAGTTTTAACAACTTATCTGAGAATAATCATTAAAATTAAGAAATTTCGGCTAGATAAGCAATTAATTTCATTCGTATCTTGAAAATTGTAGTATTTTCGAAAGATGCAAATTACATAATTAAATTTTATGTGAAAAAACATTTATTGTTATTTGAACGAATTTAGTTACATTTTTACTTGTTTTTTTTAATGAAAATTAAAGCTATTCCAATCTATTTGTCTAGTTAAAAGGGGTGCCATGGAGAAATCTTGCGTCTGAAGCTCTTAAAGTCTTGGAAATTTTGAAGTTTACCGATAAAAGATATGAGTTGGTAAAAAATCTCTCAGGTGGAATGAAAAGGAAATTGAGTCTTGGAAATGCAATTGTTGGTGGTTCAAATGTAAGTTTTATTCAATTTGCAAGATAATGATAACTTAGACTTAATTAAATTGGAATTGTACAAGCATCAAAATATTGTTAGTAAAATACACTGGTGGACAAAATTAAGAGATGGCAAGCATTTTCGCACATTCATTCGCACATGCAAGATACCCGCACACCGCTCCATGCGTTTGACAATGGTTCTGTGAATGCCCAGAGGTACAGGCAGGAGGTTCTAGAGCCTTATGTGCGTCTTTTCAGGGGCACTGTTGGCCCTGAGTTCATTTTTATGGACGGCAATGCGCGACCACATAGGGCTCTCATGGTTGATGAGTATCTGGAAAGCGAGGATATTTAACGAATGGATTGGCCAGCTAAATCCCCTGACCTGAATCCTATTGAACATGCTTGGTATGCTCTTGGGAGAGCTATTGCGATGCGCCAACCTCCCCCCAGAGCCATTCTGGAGTTACAAATTGCTCTGGTGGAAGAATGGGAGAGTCTTCCACAAGTTCTCATTAACTCCCTTATTAACAGCATGCATACTCGTTGTGCATGCTGTCTGTCTGTCAGGGGTTAAATCATTTTTAGAAAACAAAAAATTTGATAAACAAGTACCACAGCAATGTGGCTGGTCAACGGCGCCATATGTTATAA
>NC_092209.1:44439048-44443881 GCF_043381705.1 Parasteatoda tepidariorum | reverse complement strand
TAAGGGCTGGGTGTCTGATTGGACTGCACTTTGTCCGATTTTGTTTTTGTGGTTCAGATTCCACACTAATGTAATGTCCTTGGCGGTTTTAGAGCGAAAAAATTCCGAGAATTCTCTCTTGCAAAATATCTAAATAGTAATTGCAAATACCTTCTGTCCTCCGGTTCTAAATCGTGGTAGTGCAGTGTGCGCATGCGACATTATTATCTACGGACTTTCATTAAAGATGAATAGCAGACCATTGCTAATAGCCCATTAGTGTATCTATAGTGCGACGTCAGCAACCGACCCAAATACAATTCCTTACGAAAATTTCCCTTACTAAAATTTTGCTTTCATTTTTTAAGGTTTTGTTTCTGGATGAACCAACATCAGGAATGGACGTCGAAGCAAGACGCAGTGTTTGGGATTCCTTGTTGAATATTAGACAAGAGCGTACAATCATACTGACCACACACTACATGGAAGAGGCAGATATTTTAGGAGATCGAATAGCCATCATGGCCGAAGGAGAAGTACAGTGCTGTGGATCACCCATATTTTTAAAGAAAAAGTTTGGTAATAATCTCTTTTATATTACCTATAACTAGCTTATTATCATTCAGTATCATTTGACATAATTCATTCTATAATGCTATTACTAACAATAGTAGAACTATAATCAACAATTTTCTCCGATACTCATCAATTTAAGTGGGCGGTAATAAACTTGTTTTCTCAGTATCTACTTTTTCTTCATTAATCTAGTTTTTTAGTATTATACTTTTTTTAATATTTCAATTTACTTCAATTTTATTTACCAAATGTAACTATGCATCATTGGTGGCAATAACAGGATGGTAATCTTTCACGGTTCTCACATTCATTACTTATTAATGGTATCTTCAATGCATTATTGTGACTATAGTAGCTACTTAATAAAAATTTACATCAATTATTCTATTTTTGAATTTAGGAACTGGATATCATTTACACATGGTAAAAAATCCCGATTTTAAAGTGGAACAAATCAATGATATGTTGACAAGGTATCTTCCAGAAATAAAAGTAACAAAAGAACTGGAAAACGAAATCACTTATAACCTACCATCCAATTCTGGAGTTGTTTTGGGAGAAATGTTCGAAGAACTGGAAAACGGTAAAGAGAAACTTGGTGTAAATTCTTGTGGAATTACTGTAACAACAATGGAAGATGTCTTTTTAAAGTGAGCTGTATTTTATTATTATTTGTTTTTTGAATTAAAATAATATTAATCCCAAATGCATTGTTAAACATTAGTAAAAATATTTTAAGTTGTTATGTAGAATGCATTTTCCGCTGATTTACACTACTTTGTTTTATTTGGTAACAAAATTTGAAAGTTATCAATCCTAAACCATACTTCACCGAAATATGTTATGCTTTTTAATTCATAAAAAATGATTTTTCATCATTTTAAAGATAAATATTAATAATTTCAAACAAAAGAAATAACCTAAAATTTAAAATAAATATGAGTTTTAAATTAGTTTAGACTGAATTATGTATCTTGATTACACCTTTGTAATATCTTTAGTTTCACCGTTTGTTTAAAATAATACATCTGTATTACAATTATTATTGTACATGTGATGCAAAGTGTTGTAATAAATTTACGTTGTAATGTTTAATTTAGTTAGATGCTATCGTATGACGTAATAAGTTTTATAATAAATTCATACCATCATAATTGATATCATAAATTTGCTTGTGTTCACAGAGTTTCAAATATGTCTGATATCAAATACACCAAGAAAGGTGAAAGAAGTTTGCAAAATGGAGTATCTTTTGAATATGAAGGTGAAAACTTATGTCATCTCTTTCTATTCTGCTTTGTTCATTTTTAAACTTTCATGAATTAGAATTGAGGAAATATTAGTTTTAACTGCATTCCAGATAATATAAATTACTCATTGCTGCAATTCCTTGTTCAGAGAGCCTAGTTAAAACGAAACGTTCTGTTCTTATTTCTATGTACTAAGATGTAAAGACTCTTTTTGTATTACTATATCTTAAAAATTATTCTATCTACTTCACTCAATTTCTAACTTTATCATTTAAAAATTTTGCTTCTTAAGAGGATGTAAATTGCTCATACCTTTTAATTCAAAACTTTTTCATCATTCCAAATGAAAAAATAGAAGACTACACGAATTTATTAAACATTAATTTTTTTATCTGAAATTATCTTGGGTTTAACGAGCTTTCTAAAGATGTCAAGTTTTTTTTGATGTGAGGGGGCAAATGTAACGAATGATGTAAAAAGGAAAAATAATTATATGAATCGAGAATTTGACTGGTCTAGAGACTAAATATGGGAAAATATATTCCAGATTGCAGCAAGTTTTTATGTTTCGGATGAGGGATTAAAAAAATCCATCGAAAGAGGATCAGATACTTTAGCACAAATCATATGATTTTCCAATTATTATGATTGAATATTTTTTTACAATTAATATTTTATCAATATTATAATCAATATTAATTTTCAATATTTTTTCAATTATTGTGAAGTTTAAATCATTTTTATCTGTACCTTAGGCGTTGGGTCCCAAATAATTTGAATTTTGTTCAATGCTTGAATTCTAATAATATTAAGCTGATCAACATTTTTGCTTTTTACCCAACAATAGTATAATACAAATTTTAAAAATACAATTGTTTAGGAGTGCAATTAATCTTACTACATCTGAAATCTTCTACTGCATCTGTTTTGTAGATGTGGATAGCTCTTTTGTGTCAATTTACTATCGAAATATGATTAAATACACATCAAAAATCCATAGTGGATCTAGAGATTGGTTTCTGCGTTGATCCATTTGCGTGCAGTTTACGTGCATCCTACATTTCATTCAAGAACTTTGCATTTCCACGTTATTTTCTTACGTTCTAATGTTGTGCTAATGTTCAACGCCATATATGCTTCAAATATATTTTAGCATTTTATTAGCAAAACTCAATTTTGCATGGACGTGTAGTGCCTCCGCTTTTAAGTTTGGTATAGACTCCATCATAAAATTCGAGTATTTGTGTGACAACGGGACCCATTCAGCAGGAAATAAGTAATAATCTCAGATGAATTATAAAACATTGTTACTGGTTTTATAAAGTATGTTCAACCCTGAATATGAAATTAAATATATTTGTTCATTCAATTGTTTATATATTAAATTAAATTCTTTTAAAGAGTATGAAAGATTTGGCAATCGAACAAAAAAATTTCTTATGATACACTGCAGAATGTTTCTAACCAAATAAAAACGGAAAAAAAATTGGAAAAATAATTTTTGATAAATAGAATTAGGTTAAATAAATGTTTTTCATATAAGTTCGATTGAAATTTGAATTATATACATTACAAAGTGAATCTTTCATGAGAATACTTTCTAATACAAAATTATTCTAATGAAAATTATTTTATTGCAGATGTATATGGATCTGCTAGACAGCTATCAATGAACAAGAGCTTAACAAACCAATTCTTTGCTCTTCTTGAAAAGCGTTTCCATTACACAAAACGACACTGGAGCATTTTAATTAATCAATTGATTGTACCCTTCTTATTTATTTGCTTTTGCTTCACTTCCATAAAAGGCATCCAAAATCAATTTAATGAAAACTTTGATCCCATTAAACTGGATGTTACCAGCGTTTATGGTAATACGGATGGATTCTACTATTCCCACACAACCAATTACACTGATGTCGTGCACAAAGTTGACAGAGTACTGAAAGCAAACAATGTGGATGATCCTGAGGTCAAAAACCCAACGCATTATGTACTTGATACTGGAAAATTAGATTTAACAAGGTATTTAAAAAAAATGATGGTAGGAGCAAGTGTGGACGAACTTTCGAACGGAACTCTAAATTTAACAGCTTGGTACAATGGTGAACCATACCATGCTCTTCCTATGTCACTTCTGTTAGCGCACACTGCTCTTTTAAAACAAGTCAGTTCGGATGAAGCAACTATTTCGTTGACAAATGCACCGTTGTCGAGATACAGGGATCAAATTAATACAGGAAATTTTGGAATGGAGGGTACAATGGCAGGTGTCTTCATTACAATAGCATTTGGTTTTGTGTCAGCATGCGCTGTTTTGGTGCCCATTCATGAACGAACCACTAAAGCGCAGCTGCTGCAACTTATGACTGGAATACCAAATGTGTTATATTGGCTGTCTATGTTTTTGTGGGATTTCATATTAGTCTTCATTGTGTCGATTATTCTTATTATACCATTTGCCATATTTTACAACTATGTCTTTTTTGGGCAACATTCTGAAGCTATACGTAAGTATATCTTATTAAAAAAAAGTATATATATATATTCTTTTTAACAAATATTTATAGTTAAAATACTAGGGTAGTTTATATTGATTTAGCATAATCTGTTTATTAGGCAAATAATATAATATAATCCAAGCATTTGCAGTTAAGATGATGGTTGATGGTTTGATTCGGATACCATCTTTAAATAATTAATTTTTGAACACTTATACATAAAAATGAATATAATTTTCGGATTAACTATCACTTTTTATTTATCAATTGGAATAGTTCCATAGATTGCTTTGATTATTACATTCTAAATTTTCGTGATACATCTTTTTTCAACTTTAACATCTTTTTTAGATTTTGAAATAATAACATGCTGTTCCACATAATAATATAATTCCAGCTAATGTAATCATAATCCACGTAATTAAATAAGAAACAAGTTAAAAATAGGTTGACTAATATAACAGTAAACACGAAACTGCTGAGTAGAAAAACAAATAAAAAGTCAGCTTATTTAGTATATATATATA
>NC_092209.1:44419211-44435586 GCF_043381705.1 Parasteatoda tepidariorum | reverse complement strand
AGCTCGCTAATAGTTTCCGATTTCGAAGAATTGTGCGATTCTTTTCGCGCATTAGATAATTCAATTTCTTTCTCTAACTGAGCGAGTTTAATTTTTTCTAACTCTATTTTTGTTTGGTTATCTTTCTCTAACTGAGCTAATTTAGCTTTTTCTAACTCATAATTGTTTTTCTTTTCCTCAAGAATATTATCAATCAAACTCTGAACGAAATCACTATCGTTTTTATAAATCTCACTATTTTCAATTAGCTTCTTTATATCAATAACTCTTGCCCCTTCTTCAACTTTTAAACTTAACTCGTCTGCGACGACTTTTAATTCGTCTTTTTTTAGTTTATTAAGGGACATTTTTTAAACACACTAAAATAACTCAATGTAAATAGACAAACTGAATAACTCAAAGTAAATTTTGCACAGTGAATGAAACAAGGGAAATTGCTCTTACCTCAGAATTTCGGCTTCTTTTTTATTGTCACTCACTAAAAATTTCACTCAAAGATAATATAAATTCCATTGTTAAATAACACGAGCATCGTACACATAGTTCGTTCGTTTCGGTATGCACTTTAAATGATTTCCATAAATCACTAATTCGCTTCCGGGTGACTGGACCACATGTTTGTGGTCACTCTAGTCGATAGCTCTAAGTTTATTTCGTAAATAAGAAGAACACTGGTCTTCAATGGACTGTAGTACTTTATTTTTCAAGACACACGGACTACGTCCGCCATTTATGAAGTTCTCAAGGTATATATAAATCTTTCACAAAAAAAGGGTGGCGCGGCAGTCGCACATGCGCGAACACTATACACTAATTCGCCTTGGATGGTTTGTCTGTAAATCACATTATCGATATTTTTATTTCATTTTTATAGCACAGATTAAAAGACATCTGCAGACAAAAATGGCACAGAAAAAAAAAGAAAAAACCCACATAGAGTACAAAAGAGAACATCAGCTGTAGCAAATAATCTTTGAATCTTGCTTGTAGTCCTACTTTAAGTTAAATTGATGCAGATAGATGTTGTTGAAATAAATTGTCTTTATCATTTCTTTATTGATGCATTTAACAATAAATTATTTTAGGTGTTGCCTTATCATCTATTTTATCTGCTGTATACGGAATCACGACAGGATCAACACAAGATATTGTTGGCATATTTATTTGGATCGCTAGAATATTCCCATTTTATTCCTTAGCATCTAGCATCACCAATTTGTTTAACATTGCATTCAAAAACGCATTTTGTGAAGGAATATCACCAGAAGACCTTGATTACAACTGCAACGCAGATAACATAGGGCCAGAAAACGCTTTATTTAAATGCTGCAAAAGTAATTATAATCCATTTACTTAGTATTTAGACTTTATATTTATATTATGTTGACGTTTATAATAGCACGTGAATAAGCCATTGGTAGTTTTGTGAATTAATCTAGGAATGTGCGTCTTTCATTTGACAAAAGCACCGCAAAGATGAAAGTACATCTTAGTTCAGAGCTGCATGAATAGATGGCAGCACCACTCATTCGTGAGGCCACTTCCTCAATTTAGACACAGTTCTGAAGAGGAAGGATTTTCTTCAAATCCTTGTACCCAAGGTGCTGTTAAGCAGCCGACCACAGGACTTTTGATTCCAGAGATTTCATGAGCTCGTATATCCCTTGTACTCTGTGGGTCTTAGTCAAGGATCAAAGCCCAGCTCCTTTGGACTGGAGTCCACTTTTCTAACCACTGGTGTATACCAGCCCTAATATTAAAATTCACACTTTTGAGAAATTATCTACTAAAAAGAATGTAAGCTATCTTAGGGATAATATAAGCTTTCGATCCTAGCATAAAAGCTGAAAAGCTATTTGTTCCTTCAGACTTTCTTAAAGCTTTATTCACAAAACGTGTATTAGACACTTTTGCTTCAATTAATTTCAATCTATTCATAATCATAAAAATGTCATCTCCAAATCATTGCTAAGAAATATGTCATAACCATTTAGTGTCAATATACGTTAATTACGAATTCATTCATGCAAAACAGCGTGTGCTCAAAGCGTCGTATTAATAAAATCTTTTGTGTATGAAATATTGAAGCAAAAATAATCTCATCATTCAGCTGTGGTTTTGCTTCATTAACCCTTTGACACAGATGAGACTCCAGTGATTCTTTTATTTATTTTTTAAAGCTCTAATTACAAGTAAAAATGTATTTTGACATATTTTAATTATATAAAACTGTCTAATAGTAACTAAAAAATCTTTATATTATCGGAATTATATTATAGTATAACAGAAAATCCAAAAAATGTAGTTTGTATTTTTTTTCTGTCATTTTCAAATTTTTTTAAATAATCCATTTTGTAAATTAAAGAAATTTTAATGGTGAATAACTGTTTGTCTTAGATCTAAATAACTGAAAATAAGTGCAAATTTGAAAAAAAAAATTATCACTTGAAAATGAGCCGCGTGAGAAAAATTTTGTTGTTAACGCAGAAAAAGACACGGTTTTCAATGCTGCATTTCCTAACCAAAAATTATTAAAATGCTGAAGATGATATTTTTCACTTATACTGACCTAAATAGATACAAAATAATAAAAAAAAGCATGAAAAATTTACTTGATAAAAATTCTGTGTCAAAGGGATAATGTATTTATTTTGGTCTTGGAATAAACAAAAACTCATTCACGTTTCGATTTTTCTCGTGAATATATCGTTCTTAAATATTGCAAAAATATATAAATAAATTTCAATAAATAAGTTATAACTACTCTCTATTTTTTGGATACATATTACATGCAATCTTTATTGTAGGACAAAAATAAAACCCATGGTATTTGTAACCTTTTACTTTCATTTCTAATAACAATTTTAATTTTATATTCTTCAATTAAAAATACTTTACCCGTTAATTCACAGTCACAAAAAGTAGCCTATGTTGGAAAAGTACCTGCATGAAAAAAGTAGTAGCAAATACTTGTTTACACAAAATGGTTAGTTTTTTCTGCGAGATACTATTTTACATTTAAGAAACAGCGAGATTTGATTTCAGGTACATATATTAATATCTACGCAATTATCATATTATAACAGTTGGAACTGTTTTGTTTCTGAAAAACTAATTCTTATAATTAAGCTATCACTATTCTGAAGAGCAATTGAAAAGTCAAAGTAAGAGACAAAAAAAATCAAATATTTTATATATTTGGCATCTTTGTATAGTAAACTACATATTGCAATTTTTTTTTTTAAAAATACATTTTGTTTTATCTGTTTTTAGAAATTCCATTTAATCTTTCATATCATTAGCAATAGAAGAAAAATAGTTGTCAAGCCAACTTTTCTTGGAATCAATAGTGAAGCATTTACGCTGTTGTTCGAATTGCACTTCAGTGTTCTGTTATTTATTTGCCAAGCACAAATGTATTAATAAATTATAACGATATATTTTTCTGTCCTTATAGAAATATGCGGCAGTGATTGCTTAAACCAAACTTCATACCTAGTTTGGGACAGACAGGCAATTGGACGGGATGTAACGTTCCTAGTGATCGATGGCCTCCTATATTTCACACTCTTGTTGGTGATACAAAATAATTTATTCCAAAAATTCTGGCGGCACATCACAATGAATCTGAGGAGGAAAACGGCTGGTCAAGTATTCCAGTCTGATTCCATCGATGACAGTGGCGTTATTGAGGAAGAAAATCGAGTTCATAATCTGATCAGCACTCATGGTAGCATTGGTACAGAAGCATTGGTCACAATGGATCTTTCAAAAGTATTTAGAAATTTCTATGCTGTTGAAAGATTGAGTTTGGGAATTCATCAAGAAGAATGTTTCGGTCTACTTGGTGTGAATGGTGCGGGAAAAACTACCACATTCAGGATGTTGACGGGTGATTGCAATCCTACCAGTGGCAATGCTCTAACTATTCACACATCTTTATTGGCTGATACGCAAAAGGCAAGTTTCTATTTTGGTCTTTTTAAATTCGTTTAATATTAAAATTAATCTTTCATGTGAAAACCTCAGAAAAAACACTACACATAAAATGATACTAAATAATTTTTTGAAGAGCTAGGCTTTTAAGAAATTGCACGTTTTTGGAAATCATTAATGAAGACATCATTTTTATTTTAGGTAGGAAATCTAAAATATGGCAACTTTAAAAAAATAAAACTTTTTGAGTTGAAGTAACTATTTTAAATTTTCATTATTTCCGTAATTGTCAACTTGCTAAATGAAACATTAAATATCTTTTGTACTTTTCTTTTAAAACTATTAGAAACATCAAACCACTTCAATCAGAAATAGTTTTTTTTTGCAATAAAAATTAATAAATGTATGAAAAGGAAAATGTTTTTATCAATGATACTATTCTAAAACGTTTTCCACAGCACGAAGATCACTAGGTTTTCTACTAATAACAAAACTATTTCAAAATTTTTTTTTGGAGATGAGATATTTTTTTTGCCTTTTTTGCATAAATCCTTAAAAAAAAAAGAAAAAAAATGTCGTCAGAATATGAAAAAGAAAAAAAATTAAAAAAAAAAAAAAAAAACGAAGGAGAAAAATCTTTCGATAATATTTTGCCGTAATTCCAGTTGTTAAAGCTAATACATTTATGTGTAAACTATTGAAAGTTATACTATTTTACGTTTCGAATATATAGGGTTATTCTTAATTCCCTCCGGGGTTTCGAAGCGTTATAGTAAACAAACGAATACGAATATGCAAAAAAGAACATATGAAATTATTCCGAAAGTATTCTAGTTTTAATTTAAGCAGTTGCCGGTAGATGGCAGTACCACTAAAACCAGTTGTAGTAAAGAAAAATGGCGTTTACAGGCGGAGGGAATTATGAATAACCCTGCACATTATGTTCCTTAATCATTTAACAATCTTCCGGAAATCACCATCAATGTAAATTTATATTTAGATAAAAAAAATGAAATTGTTATAAAAACTATATTCACTGGCAGAACTTTGTTACACTCTTTATGAATCTTAATTAAAATTAATCAGATCACATGAATGGTTTATCTGGTGAATAAATTGATATTTTTTATGATTCTTTTAATCTAGCTTTTGTACTAATTGATCTCTATAGAGGAATGTTTGATTTTGATAAAGTTTCTCTCACTATAAATAAATTTTTCATTATTTCTAATGATATTTATTGAAAATGATTCTAACATAATTAGGTAAATGGCAGCTAGTATGGAACTCTGTACGTATTCAATCAGGAGAAGAAAACATTGTATAAAGAAAGTCAACCGAAATATTTTATTTAAAATGCTTTATTTGGCCCACCTTTAGATATTACTCGAGTGAAATAAAACAAAATTATAACTTTAAATGATTTACGATTTCAGAAAACAAACCAAATATCTGAACAAGAACTTACATGTTTGTACAAGTATTAAAAGTGATCTCTCAGAAACCAAAGACGGAGTTTGAAGGAATCTATATCCTGATTAAATTAAAATAAATCGGATCTTTGAATTTTTAAGGGTCTGTTATTTGAGAGTTGCAACTAAGAAAGAAAAAGAATTTTTACGTAAAAATTATTCATGACTAAGGTTCTTAAAAGAAAAAGAAATCAGGAACTGTGAGATAAACTATTAATTTAGAAGTATTGTTTCTACTATCAAAAAGCCTTACCCAAGTTCATATTTTTCTTGATCGTTGACTTCGGATTTTTTCCTCCGTTAAATCTGGGCGATGCAATCAATGATTAGGACTGTTAATAGCTACACTTTTACCATTAATAGTTTTTTTTTCATGAAATGATTTATGGTAGTGATGAAATGAAGTTAAAAATGTATTCTTTAAAGATTTTCTTAAATTAAATGAATATGATTGCATCCGACAATTTATTAGCTTTTTTAAATTTACTGATGTATAAAATAATAATACTTACAATACAAAATATCTTTGAAACAATAAAAATTAAAAAAAAAACAAAACAAACAAGTCAAATTATATACTTTAATGTTTTTTATTTAACTCTATACTTTTCCTTATTTTACTTTATATTCATTAGTTTTATATTTATTTGTGAAGATAGTAGTTATAGACAATGTCAACCTTCATCTATGAAAAGGTACCCGACCATAAAATCGAGTTAACATGTCTTACGTACTAGTGAATTGTAATTGTATATATTTGTAGTGGTAGACACACTACAGTACTCCCCCACCAGAATTATAGCTGTGATAGAATTCGACGAACGGTTACCACTAGTTGATTCATTACGATTTTGTGAGTAGCCGAGAGAGTTGTATTAAGATCACCGTACTTTTTGAGTTCTGATTGTAAGAGCCGTATTAAGTTCACGGTCCTGGTCCCCTCTATGCTGCCTTTAGCAGTAGAGTGTATACGTTGTACGTGATAGAGACTGAGAAGCAACAGCGTGAGGAGGACAATGCCGCAGTTACAAGTAGCAAGTCAACTGTTCACTGTAGATCATCCATCGAAGTAGACGTGCTCAAACCGTAGTGGGCGTTTCTGCTATGGTAGGCGTGTTCACACCACGTCCGGGTCACCAATGTGGAGATAGTGAGTAAAAACAACCATGTCAACCTTTATCTATGAAAAGGTACCTCACCATAGAATCGAGTTAACATGTCTTATATACAGGTGAATTGTA
This sequence comes from Parasteatoda tepidariorum, assembly GCF_043381705.1. NCBI lineage: Eukaryota > Metazoa > Arthropoda > Arachnida > Araneae > Theridiidae > Parasteatoda > Parasteatoda tepidariorum. The sequence goes on along the minus strand of NC_092209.1, from coordinate 44,428,937 downwards.
ATTGTATACAGTTGTTGTGGTAGACACACTACATTATTTTTTTTTTATATAGATATTTAAGAAAATAAAATAAAACATAAAATCTATTTATTGTTTGATACAACTGTAATAACTCTTTTATATTTTTGATCTTTATAGTTTCAATCATTCCTTGGGTATTGTCCTCAATTCGATGCCTTGATTGATCGCTTAACTGGAAGAGAAACTTTAATACTCTACGGTAGATTGAGAGGACTTACAGGAGAAGCACTGACGGACACAGTTAATAAACTCATCAGAATGACTGATCTATCAGATCACGCAGATAAACAAACCAGTTTTTACAGGTAGGAACATAGCTTAAACCATAATTTGTTACTGGACTGTAATTTGCGTGTTCACGTCACTAACAAATGCATGAATATATTTTTTTCATTGTTCTAAATAGAAGTGACAGCTAAAAAAGACTGCAAAGTGGCTGTTAAGATATAATTATTAGCTTTATGTATCATAAAATTTTTATTTAGATGTTCACAATCTAAAATTTGTTTGAGTCAAAACTTTTAGTTGTAACAGGAAAAAATAAAATATGGAAATTAAGTTTGAAACTATATGCATCAAATTATTTTTTATGTGCTTACTCATGAGATAAAAGTATTTTGAACTAAAAAAATATTATTCAGAAATAATAATTTTTTCCGCTCTAATTTGTAAAAAAAGTGCTACCACTAGAAATAGGAAATTGAAATCATTAGAAATTTGAGGGATGAGTGTTGTATAATGATACGTTTATGCAAAAAAATGAAATAAAATATGTTAAATGCCGTAAAAAAGAATGATATTGCAAATTTTTTTTTTAATTTTTGAAATTAACTATGTTTTCTAATTCACAGAAAAAATTGAAAGCAAAATTTGCTGAAAATAAAAAAGTAAAAGTAAAGAAAAAAAGTGCTAATTTCAATTTTTAAAAGAAATTTTTCTTGCTTTAGTAACATGTTTCAAAAATTACAATTTAGTTTTCACATATCGAGTAGTAGTTCTGTTTTAAAATAATTACCTTTCTTTCGTTATTTTAGTGGTGGAAACAAAAGAAAACTTTCAGTTGGAATCGCACTAATTGGATCACCACCTTTGATTTTATTGGATGAGCCAACAGCCGGAGTAGACCCTGTTTCTCGAAGAAAAATTTGGAACATATTAGCACAAGCTAGAAGTTTCACGAAAGCGGCAGTTATACTCACAACACACAGGTAGGTCTTTAACACCTCATTTCATTTTAGTTTAAAAATTAAATTATTGTCTCAAAATCTCAATTTTTTTTGAACAACCCCAAAACGGGACTAGTCTTATAGCAGGAATAAGGGATTAAAATATAATTATCCATTCTATTCATTGATTTAGAAAAATACTTTTCGAACATAGAACATTCAGAACAGAGCCGCGATTGGCTCAGGGGATAGAGCGTTCGCCTTCCAATGAGGCGAACCGGGTTCAAATCCCAGTCGATACGAATTCCGCATCCGGCTTGCACTGACCACAGTGCTGACGTGAAATGTCCTCAGTGGTAGACGGATCATGAGTCCCCTTGCCGTCAGGTAAACCGTGGGAGGTTCTCTTGGACTTCCTCTCCATATAACGCAAGTGCGGGTTAACTCCATCAAAAAGTCCTCCAAAGAGTCAAATTTCTCCCAATACTCGATCCAGAAATTCCCTTGTCTTCTGGTTATAAATTTTTTTTGAACTACCCGAAAACGGAACTAGTCTTATAGCGGGAATAAGAAAATAAAAAAATAATTATCCATTCTATTCATTGATTCAGAATACATTTCGAACATAGAACATTCAGAACAGAGCAGCGATGGCTCAGGGGATTGAGCGCTCGCCTTCCAACGAGGTGAACCGGGTTCAAATCCCAGTCGATACGAATTCCGCATCCGGCTTGCACTGACCACAGTGCTGACGTGAAATGTCCTCAGTGGTAGACGGATCATGGGTTAGAGTAATCGTGTGAGGTTCTCGTGGACTTCCTCTCCATGTAACGCAAGTGCGGGTTAACTCCATCAAAAAGTCCTTCACGAAGGCAAATTTCTTCCAGTGCTTGATCCAGGAGTTCCCTTGTCTTCTGGATTGGGTTCAAAATTACAAGACTACGGAGTTGAACATTAGTAGTCGTAAACCCATAAAATTGGGTCAGCTGTTCAGCGATGGTTAAAACATTTCTTTTGAACTATTCCAAAACGGGACTAGTCTAATAGCGGGAATAAGGAATTAAAAAATAATTATCCATTTCGTTCATTGATTTACCGCTGTGGCCGGGATAACGTGGTCAGCAGAATGCTGGACTCACGTTCGCGAAAACGGTAGTTCGAATCCAGCCGGCCAAAGACTCCTTGCGTAGTAAATGTTGACGGGTGCTCGTTAAATCTGCCAGGTCACAAAATCCTCCATGTCTCCAGAAGAAATCATACTTCTGGGAGTACAGAATTAGAGATTAATAGTTCTCTGGTTCAGGTCAAAATTACGATCTGTTGATGAAAGAATAAATGAATGGATGTATGAATAGGTCCGTCCTATAAACGGGTGTGACGTATGGATGTGGCAGACGCCAAAGTCTTGGCCATAGGTGGCGCCACTGGAAAAAAAGGGCAATCGCATTCCTTGCCTTAATGGCCTACGACAACCACAGGTATAGGTGTTTGAACTACCATCCTTATGATGATTGCTAAAGTTCTTGTAAATAACTCTTTAAGACTTTCCTTAGAACGCCTGTGAATAACTCTTTAATGTAACAATAGTCTAGTTAAATTGTTAGGCAATTACGAGAATTTAAGAAAAAAAGTCTTATAATAAAAGTAGAGAGAGACGCGAAAAAAGCAAGCAAAATTTTTTTTGCAAATGAGATTCTATAGAAAAATAATAGGGAACTGTGTGCGAGAGTTCGAGACAAAAGCAATTCCGCTAAATGGAAAATCATACGCTAATTAACATCATACATTAGAATCCATTTGACATAAATCTAAATTTTCGATGTCTCATGGAGATCCTTTTTGGCGAGAACTTTTATGTAATTAGTTTAATTACTGTGAAGTTAGAGTTAGTTGCCATAAGTAGCATAAACGAAAATATCAAAGCTGATATGGAAGCAAATTATTATAATAGAAATGAATTTGCAAACTTAGACTACAAATCTTAAAAACTCAGAGGAGTTAAAGATAAGCAAAATACCACTTATATTAAATTAATAAATTGAAAAAAAAGTAGGAAATGGAAGCAAATGATTAAAAAATTTAAAAAATTTCATGCAATTTATATTGCAAATGATAATGTAATATTGCAGAAAAACACTCCATGAAAAAAAATAGTATTTGAATGAAAAAAATAGTATAGCATTTCGCTCACGGGCTGCGATAGTGGCACAACTAAAAAAACACGCGTTTTGTACTAAGAACAGGTGAAAATATAAAAATGCACATTCTGAGCAGCAATACTTGCACAACTTATAATTAAACTTTAAGGTAATCTTCGTTTAAGCAAACGAAAGCATTTCTTAAGCATTTTGCTTGCTTAGCAATGAAAACTTTAAACCCACTTATCTCAAAAGTTCAATTTTTGAGTCGTGCCGTTTTTGCAGCTCATGAGCGATTTGTTATGATGAAATTTTGGATTTTAACTTTAGAAAGGTGATAAAATTATAGTTTATTATTACTTTTTGTCATAGTATGGAAGAGAGTGAAGCTTTGTGCAGCAGGCTGGCAATCATGGTCAATGGTCGATTCCGATGTCTAGGTTCGATTCAGCAGCTGAAAGCGAAATTCGGTCAGGGATATACATTAATAATCAAAATGCGAAAAGAAACCTCAGAGAATCCTGAAAGTGTCTCTGCAATCAAAGTATTTATTGGAAACAGATTAAGAGGTGCTGAATTAAAAGATGATCACCAAGTAAGTTAAATTTAAGAAATTTGAATATCTTAAAGTTGAATATTATTCATTTTGGAGCAACAAATCACTTAAGTTATTTCTTTAAATAGTTGTGTTTTTAGTGTAACCAGTCACACGATTCATTTTTATGAATGTGAATAATCTTAATTTTATTGGCTTAAAAAAGATATTTTTTTACATTACATACACTTCAAAAAATTTCGGATCAAATTAATGTTAAAAGTGCCGGTAAAAGTACTCAGATTTCCGATATTTTTTATTGTGAAATCTATTTTAATCAGAAGATGTTACGGAAAAAAAATCTGATATGCCACAATTTTTACTGTAATAATTACCAAAAAATACCTGAATAACACAATTAAATAAATAATACTGTAAAATTTGCGGTACAATATTTTACGGTAAAAATGGATTTTACGGATGATGCACCCAAAATGCCGGTACTTTGATGTGGAGTGATTTGATTACATTGTAACTTTATATGGGTTTTAGTTGTAATTATGTAACAAAAACCATATATTAGTTGAAAAACATCTTTCATTCATTCAACACAAGTAGTCTCCATTAAAAGATTCTAAATTTTAATAAAGACAATAGGCTAAGTACTACAGTAATTCAGATTGAGGAACTGAAAACTGCATTGGTTATTGAGCTCAACTTTCGATCGGCATAGATTTAAAGCAGGCAAACATTTTGTTCTCTGCAGGTAAATTTAATTGCTTAGATACCTAAATTATTGATGTTGTACAGCGAGAACGTTAAAATGTTCAACCTATATTTTTTAAATAAGAAAGTTTAATGAGTTATAAGGCTCATTTTTAAAAATTAAATCTTTTGTTTCAATGATTTTATTTAAAATCAAGTATTAGGAAAAGTAATTTAAATTTGCCAAATAATGAATTTTGGATAAAACTTTTTAGTGACCATTTTTTTACACGCTATAAGTATGCCTTAAGACATCTAACAAGAAAGGAATTAATATTCTCTTTAAGACGAACTAAAAAAATGTTCTGCTTTATATTGCTATAACGAAAAATTAAAAAATAATTGATATTTGAAGCATGAAGATTTTTAAGTATTTCTAATATTTATTTATATAATTTACACTTACTCTGAAATATTTCTTCAAAGTACTAAAGTTTTACTAGTTTCAAAGTTCTGCTAATTTTTCTTATCACAGCTTTGCATACGCAATTCATATAAAGTCGTTTATACCGTGGTCAGTACTGTTATTTAATTTCTCCTTTTGAAACTTAACATAGTTTACAAGTTCTGTAGAACGGGACACTTCTAGTATTACTTATTAATCACCTGCTGAAAATCTAGCTGCATGCATGAAAAAAAAAATTAACTTGGTACATTTTATTGTACACTAACTGAATTTAACGGCACCGTAAATAATTTAACTCTAAGTTTGTAGCAATTCAGAGATTGAATATATTTAAAATAATTTCAGTAAAAATTTCTGTTTCAATTACGAAATTTTATCAGCGAAAATTTTAAAAAATTGATTTGTAAAACTTTTTTTACAAATCAAAAATCTATGATAGGTAATATGTACCAAAATTTATCGCTAAAATTTGTGACACTTTGCTTTCTTGTTAGTTTGTATGTCTTGATTTTTATGTGTAAAACTTTATTAATTATAAGAGAAAATTGAAATAAAAAATTAGTTTACGTGGAACAGAATAATCTAGACCAGTGGCTCCCAACCTTTTGTGGACCATCGCCCCCCTCTTGGGGATGGCTGACACATATCACCCCTTTCTCTTTTTTCTCAAAAAACCATTCATTGTTGCTTGTGAGCAACCAAACAATGAAAATATGCTATGTTATTTGATTTTAATTTAAATTGTAATGCAAATAAGGAGGCACATTTATCCTGTCATTTTTATTAATTAAAAAAAATTGTGCATCTTTTTTTTCCCAAAAAGAAATGATATTTGAAACAGAATAATCAAAACAGAAGTACATTTCTTTAAATTCATATTTTAATGTAATCAAGAAAAAGTTAAAACGTTAACAACTAAAATTTGAGAAAAAAATGAAGAGTGAGAAAGTACATTTTTATCACTTCAACGACTGCTCTGTGCTTGATGTATTTCAAGTTAAAGCTTGAATGTTAGGTTTTATGCTCGTCAGATTTAAACGCGGGTCTCCTTTGAAGCAAATGTCCAACCTATCTCTTTGCTTTGTGAGCAGCTGGAAGACAGAACTAAATCCTCTCTCCACTAAATATGTTGACGGGAACGAGATGAGAAGCGGCTCAGTTTGTTTCCACAATTGTGGATAAGTGTCCATAAGCTTTACCCAAGCTAACTCGTAACCGTATTTTTTAAAGACGACTTTAGCCTCACAGTCATACTTCAAATCTAAAATCTCAGTCTACAAAGAGGAAGTGAGCTTATCCACAACTTCAAAAGAGAAAGGATCGAAAATCCAATCCGGAATTTCTAATTTCATCAAATCTTTAAATCTTGATTCCATAACTGATCAAGGTGATCAGTAAAAATTAAGATTTTATTTTCGAGAATCTCGATATCTGCCATTGAACACTTTTTAAGAGTTGGAAATTGCATTAGCTCTTTACTACCAATGTTTGACTTGTAGATATCAAACTTGGCGATGAATGATGATATGATTCCCTTAGCCTTGATAATGTTCATTTTATTTCTTGAAGTTTTACGTTGATTTTGTACACATTTTTTCAAAAATATGCGTGAGGTACGCAGTTTTCAACTTGCGTTGCTTCAAACTCTCACTTAAAACAGGATCAGTGGTGTCGAGAAACTCAGTAACCGAGTCAAACAATTCGAATAAACGGCGCAGACAGTTTCCTTTTGAAAGCCATCTCACAGCTGCATGTAGGAGCAAGTCTTCGAAATCTTCATCACTTTCATGACGAAGTTCTCAGAACATAAGCTCATTGAGAGAATTAGCTTCGATTTTATTGATGACAGAAATATCGAATTGTAAGTTGTCATGCAGAGCACCACTCAACTTTTTTGCAGCTAAATGTTGACGATGAATGGTGATGACCTCCGGTACTTCTTTTTTAAGGTGTGCCAGAAACCCAGGATGACAACCAGACATGGTTGGAGCAACATCTGTTGCACAAGCACTTACATTTGTGAGGGGGATTTCTTTTTCCGCAAAATAATCTTTGACCAATTTAAAAATCGACGATCCTTTTGTATCTGTGTTCAAAGTTCTTGTAAACAACATTTCCTCGTTAATCTCCTTACTTCATTTATGAATCTCACGTAAGCTAAAACAGCTTTGTCATCTATCACAGTTGATTTATCAATCTGCAACGCAAATTTACCTTCTTTCAAAAATTTGATGAGTTTTGATTCAATGTCGGCGGCTATCTCATCAGTACGCCTGGAAACAGTATTATTGCTCAGAGGAATAGAGTGACTTATCAGAATTCCGCTTGCGATACCAAAACGTATGACGAAAACGATCCTGCACTTGAATTTTTTTAAATTTTTAACAATCATAATTCTGTTTCTACACCAGAACCATAAGTTTCATATATATTTTCAATTTCAATCTCAAATAGCTTTTGCCATTAATATTATTAGCAATTTTTATCTTTTGAATACTCGTCGCCCCCTGATCGCCCCCCTAAGGATTATCGCCCCCTCGAGAAGCTCTATCGCCCCCAGGTTGGGAACCACTGATCTAGACTATAGAAAAATAAATAAATAAAGACAAAAATTCTGAAATTATAAAGGAATGTTGGAACAAAAAATTGATTCGCATTAAATGGAATAATCTAGAATAGAGAAGAACATCAATAAAAAAAGATTTTATTATAGTTTTTTTTATGTTTTATTAGATTTTAAGAATTTATTTTATTGGAGTTAGGCTTAAATGAAATTGCACCTCCCCATTATAATTCAATATCTTAATACGAAAACCTGACAACTATTTTCCGACTATAAAAACCGTCATTTTTTTAAAAAAAAAACTAATCATCATGTATTTCTTTTTAGGGTATGCTTCAATATCATGTGACTGATCCTAGCGTTCGACTGAGTCAACTTTTTAAACTTATGGAAGAAATGAAATCACAATTCAACTTAGAAGATTACATTATTAGCGATACTTCTTTAGAGCAAATATTTTTGACTTTTGCTCGAGCACAGAGAGTTGTAGAATAACTTGCGACGGATAATATTTTGTTAACTTATATGTATAGTGTATGAAATCTTTTCATGACCTATTGTAAACGTTTTCATCACTATTAGTTTTTAATTTCTTTGCTTTCTGGCTAAGTACGCAAAAAACATAAAAACTGTAATTGATATTACTTTGATCACTCATAAAGAAACTCATAATTTTTCATCTATGTAATGGTATTTTACAATGCTTTCACCATATTTAATAGATAACTTTTCCGGTAAGTATTATTTGGAGCATAGTGTAAACTAAGCCTCTGGAAACCAAAATAACAGCTCTTTTTTTAAAAAAAAAAGTTTGTCCCACTTTATTTCTTCGTATTCGTGCATGAGTTATAACAGACATAACTCATCATTAACTGATGTATCAGGATTTGTTGTTATTATTTATTGTAATTAAAATTGTTATTGTAAATAAAATCATCAATAAGGCTTTGACTAACTTATTTTCTTCATACTTCTTGCCTACATGGCAGAAAAAACATTCATATTTATTTTATTACAAGTGATAGTTTTACTGTAACAAATTTTTTTTAGCGTGATCCAAATGTTACTATTATAAGATTTTAATCCTATTATTATTCAGAGGAAGAGGACTGAGATTTTGGCGAATGTTATCGAGACTTATTCTTTATTTATAGAATTTATTATGTTACTTGACTTACTCACACTGTAGTTTCGTTATTCGACTGCTGTTATGAAGTGATTCTTAATATAATGAAAAATAACACTCATTTTCTACACGAATTTTTTCAATTACCATACATTTTAATTTTAAACGCTTATCATTAAATTAAGGTATATTTATTGTTAATCAAATTTTATGCATGTATTTATTTCTTGGATTTGGGAAAAGCGACATTGTTTGATGTTTTTCCAAAAACATAATAAGTGTTGAACTGAAAAAAAAAATACATAAATGAATAAGTTGGTGAATTGATAACTGAAGGACTGAAAAAATAAATGATTGTGTGATATCTTCCTTTACTGTATATGAGTAAAACAGCATTGTTCAATGCTAGTCAAAAAGCATAATTTTTATAGTTGTCAGTGCATACGTTAATGAATGAGTTAGTGGATGGATGATTAAGCAAATGAAAAATAAATGATTGATGTAATGATCTTCATTTACTGGATACGGGTAAAACAAAACCGTTCAATGTTGGTCAAAAAGCACAATTATTATAGTGTTCAGCGCATACGTTTATGAATGAGTTAGTGGATGGATGATTAACCAATTGAAAAATAAATGATTGAGTGATATCTTCATTTACTGGATACGGGTAAAACAAAACCGTTCAATGTTGGTCAAAAAGCACAATTATTATAGTATTCAGTGCATACGTTTATGAATGAGTTAGTGGGTGGATGATTAACTAAATGAAAAATAAATGATTGAGTGATATCTTCATTTACTGGATACGGGTAAAACAAAACCGTTCAATGTTGGTCAAAAAGCACAATTATTATAGTATTCAGTGCATACGTTTATGAATGAGTTAGTGGATGGATGATTAACCAAATGAAAAATAAATGATTGAGTGATATCTTAATTTACTGGATATGGGTAAAACAAAACCGTTCAATGTTGATCAAAAAGCACAATTATTATAGTATTC
>NC_092209.1:44395740-44418681 GCF_043381705.1 Parasteatoda tepidariorum | reverse complement strand
TGTGAAATGGGAAGTTATTAAAATTTTAATAGATAGTCATTATCCGCTAAGAAGTTCATTACTGTTATTAATCTTTTGTTTAAAGTATTGTTTGTAATAAAAGTTTTCTGCCAAATTTCTAAATTTGTTGGGCTAGGTTGACGACTATGCCAGGAGACAGTGTAGGAACAACTAGTGAGATAATGTTCAGGCGAACCTTGTTGGCCGCAGGTGCAAAGATCAGTATCTGTTATATGCAGGTAATTAAAGAAGGTTGGAAATGGTCCATGACCCGTCAAGAACCAGATGACTTGTTTTGGAGGAATTGTTTTGAAAAAAGTAACATTGTTAATAATTTTGAATAGACGTCTGCCTCTGTCTGAATTATTCCATTGAAATTGCCATTTTGTTAGAAGAGAATCTTTAATACGTCGTTTAAGATATGAAACTGGAAGTGGGTATACATAATTTTTCGGTTGTCTCGTAGATTGTTTAGCTAAATCATCTGCTTTTTCATTACCTACTCTATTGCTGTGTGCTTTAATCCAGGAAATTTGAATTGATGTGTGCTGTAGTTCTTGTTGAATATCAAAAGAAATTCTATTACTTGTGCCAAAGTTACTGTTACTGTTACTCCAGAAAACCCCGCTTCACACAGATAGGTTGTCGGAAATGGCAATAGGGATTTAAGTGCTGTGTTGGCAATCTCCGGGTATTCTGCCATGACTTTAATCCAGAACAACGACAGAGTTGTGTCTCGAACGTAGTTGTAAGGCCGCCATCATTAGCAATCTCCAGCAGTTGATCTTTTTCTTGCACAGACATGCTAGATTCGCCCGATTTGTTGACAAATGGGTCGCAGATCCATTCCTTGCCAGAAATTTTTAATTTGGCGTATAAACCTAGAAATTTAAATTCAGTTTCAATGAAATGGGCGGCCCGGTACCATTTGATCCACGGACCTGTACCGGTCCTTAGACCGGGGGTTGGGGAACACTGCCTTAAAGGGTGTAGTTTAATCTAACAACAATGTAAGATGATCACACAAAGATAACGCTCTAGCGTGTTTACACCATTCGAGAACTGTTTTCTCTTCCCAAACATGCCAATGTAACCTTTTTTTTGTAAACAGTTTACCATTGAATAAGGAATAGCGTGAGTTTGTTATTTTTTCATTGCTATACATCTATCGAAACAGAAGCTCCCCATAATTAAATGTAAGCATGTTTTTGGTTGTGTTATAAAGATAATCATATTTTAAATGTATGCCAATTGAATTAAATAGTCTTATAAAATTTTATTTCCAAAGCCTGATTCAAATTCCACTTAATTTTATTCTTAGCTTGCTATGCATATAATTGATTTAAAAATTAATTATATTTTAAGAATAAGCACGTGTATGTTTCCTAAACTACTTCAGCTAACTACACAACTTCTTCCTTTAAATTGTTTCTTAAAAATAGATTTACTGATTCGCATGTGTATCAAATTTTATTGTTTTTATAAATGGTAATTTTACGGAATACCGAGATGATGGCAGCTACTTTTCACCAACTAGAATAAGTGAAAATTTTTGGTGTTTGACTACACCAGAAGCTATTTTTGGCTCTTGGTATAGAGTGTGCGTACTTTGTGTAAAGTATTTTTGGTGCTGAGAGACACAAGCATGTCTTACAATTTATGATCAAGTCACAAAATATTTTGTAAAAATTTTTAAGTCATTTTCATAATGTATTTTTTTATTTGTTTATATGCCTCTTTAGTTGACGGTAAAAATGATAAAATTGAAACCTTAAAAACAATAACGAAAATATACTTTTAATTATTTGTCCAGAAAATTGCTTTTTTCTATTGCTTCATAGTTTTTTTTTATAGTAGTTCCTATTTCATAAGGATATCAAGAAAGTTTTTTGCAAAAAAAATTTTTTCTATCGATTTTTTTTCCTTTTCACGTCGAGAAAAATTTTATCAATGTCATAATTTAAATTTTAACATTTCCTTTTTCTGAATATTAATTTTTTAGGATATTTTTTTTTAAAAATTTTTCTGGAGAACAACTAAAAATTTGAGATTTTCTCAAATTTTAATGGTTTAATTTCTTGAAATTCATAGTTTAGAAATTTTACACTTCACCGATTGACATTCGTTTATCGACTTTATTTCATTAAAGATATTAAAAAATTATGTGGCTTTTTTCAGTATTAAATTATAAAATTTACTTTAATATATTAATTTTTTAAATATGAATTTGTTAGGACGATTTTTTAAAATTTTTTTCTGGGCAACAACTGAAAATGTGAGATTTTTTCAAATTTTAATAGTTCAATACATAGAGTAAAAATTTTACATTTCATCGGTTGACACTTTTTTATTGATGTAAGTTGATTTTTATGTGATTTTATTTCATTAAAAGTTTAAAAAAATGATGTGGCTCTTTTCAGTATTAAATTATGAAATTTACTTTAATGTATTCATTTTTGAATAGTAATTTGTTGGGATATTTTTTTTTTAATTTTTCTGGACAAAAACTGAAAATGTGAGATTTTCTCAAATTTTAATAGTTTATTTCTTGAAATTCATAGTTTAGAAATTCTACGTTTCACCGATTGACATTCTTTTATTGATTTTATTTTATTAAAAATACAAAAAAATTATGTGGCTTTTTTCAGTATTAAATTATAAGATTTACTTCCATATGAAATTGTTCAAGAGCATTTAATATTGTATAATACTGTTATTAATAATACAAGTTGTGATAAACGTATTAATTAATAGAAAAGAGGAATTAAAATTTTGCTTTGCTTTTTTTTTACTCTGATATACATCTAAATCTCTTTCATAATTTCTGCAAGAAAAAAAGTCACGAAAAAGAACTATATTGTTCAGTTTTTTTTTCTTTGACTTATGAAGATCGTCAGATTATAACTTTCAATTTCGACAGTTTACCTCGTTAAGAAAATGTTAAGAGAGTAAAGAGTTGTTTGAACGGATTTGCCTAAAATGCTCTTAAGAAACATATTTTCAAGTTAGGTTTTTTTTTATGCTTTTTAATTCGTTATTTTATTCAAAAATAAGCTCATTTTGAGGAATTTGATTTCGGCAATTTAAAATAGTAATTTAATTTTAAAGCATTTTTCCTAAAAATTTTTTTTTAAATAAAAACTAATGAAATTAAAAAATAATTATTTAACACTTGGAAAAGGTAGAGAGGTTTACAAGGAAGGTACAAAAAATGACGCTAGCGAATTATGTTGGATTTCAAGCGAAAAACTTTTTGTGTGCGTCTTCATTTCGGTTATATTTGTCATAAATTTTTTAAAAAATTTCTTTAGATGGAATAATTTTATTAAAGTACAATTGCTGAATACAAATTTACTCAGCAAATGCCATCGAAAACTAGATTCGGAACACGCCATACTCACTCTATATCTTTTTCACCTCTAAATATTTGTTGCTTAGTTATAGATACCGAAATATGCAATTTAAACCTTTTTGTAAAAATATTTTGTTATGAAAACAAATATTTCTAGAACAGAAAAGTAGATTAAACTTCGTCCTCGTATAATTCTGCTATTCGAGTATAATTCTATTATATCTCGTACAATGTATTCTAGACATTAGATATTATATTAGTATACAAAAAAATGAAGGAAAAAAATATCATGATTGAAAATTGACAATTTAATTAACCTCCGTTATAGTTCATCTTCAAATATTGACATTCTTCTTTTAACTAACATGTATATGTTAATATGTTACATGTACTAACATGTAACATATTCTGTTTCATTATAGCATTAGAAATATTGACTCCCACTGAAAAAAAATATCAAAAAGTCTATTGCAAATCTTCCTTAGACGTATAGCTGAACAGTATTACCGTGAAAGTTAATTGATGTTCAACGAAACAAATTTAATAATAAAATATCTCAATAAATGAAAAAGTTTGTGATTGCAATTTGTAAAAAAAAATGGAATGATCGGGCCTTCTGTGCTTGTAGAACGTTAGCTGACAAAAATTATCTTTACAGTAGTACAAATTAAATGAATTATCATTTGACAGTTCATAAATTAACCTATTTGATTGTTTTTTCGATTTTCTCATTTATTTTAATTTATTTATTTTTAATTAATTTATTTTTTATTCACTTTTTTGTCGAGGAACAACATATCTATAAAAGGTAAATAATTCCTAGCTGTTATAGAATTTTATAATTTCGGAGTAAGTTATAGACTAGGTTTATCTAAATTGTGATATCTGCTTGAAAGAAATGATTTTGCATTATTTGCAATAAATGGTAAATAAAAAACGAAGACATTACAGGATTCAACCTGCAAAGGATTCAATAATTTCAAAATACCATGATAACTGAAGGAGTCCAACTTCTTTATTTTACTGTTTAATGATATCAGAAGTATTTTTAAAATCCGAATTATTCAAGTTTTATTCAATAATACATTATTAGAAAATCTTTTCCTCAAAATGCTTTAGGAATTTTTTCGAAAAAATTTTGTTGCAATTAATTTCCAAATTTCAACTCATTTTCTTTGAATTACAACAGAAACAAAAAAATAAATAAAAGTATTAAAAATAAGTAAAAATCGGCTATTAGAAGATTTATTTTATATGGGTTAATGAACATAGCAATTAGTCTCATTCCCTTGTTAGCGTTAACCGAATTCATCGAAAAGTTAAAAAAAAATCGTCAAAAGTCCCTGGTTTAAAAGCAATTAAAAAGAAAATAGTTACATTCATTATTTTTTAAAATAGTGATATAATGTTATTCACATTTGACATTTGCAGAAATATAAAATGCGAAGTTAATCAGAGGCAAATTTTCCAAAAGTTAAAAGTAATAACATCATCATTTAATTGGGATGGATTTAAGGCTATGTAAAAATAGATTTTACTGTAAAAGGGATTTTACAGATGATGCAGCCAAAGTGTCGATACTTCATACCGTAAACAGTGTATCTCGGAAAATATTCTTTTTCAATGGGTTTTTAATAGACAATAATCTTCCAAAAAATACAAAACAAAAAAGTACGATTCTTTGAAAAGTTGAGAGTGGGGTCCCGTTTGAATCCATTTTAAATTTTAACTATACTTTTTATTCTTTATGAAACTTGCAATTATTTAAGGTTGGATTATTTAATACAATTATTTTAGGTTGGATTATTTAATGCAATTATTTAAGGTTGGATTATTTAATGCAATTATTTAAGGTTGGATTATTTAATACAATTATTTAAGGTTGGATTATTTAATGCAATTATTTAAGGTTGGATTATTTAATGCAATTACTTAAGGCATTTCTTAGATAATTCTGTGCTTTTCATTCACAGGTAGGAGATACCGTTGCAGCTTTAACGGAATACAAAGCATGGGCAGAACTTGTGTGTGCTCAGGCAAAATATGTGTACGCTTTGCCTCCAGGTATGGGTGCTCAAGAAGCCGTGTCAATCCTCATGAATTATGTGGTTGCCTATTGTCTAGTATTTGATATTGGAAATTTACAAAAAGGGCAGAAAGTCATACTACACTCAGCAGGCGGGAGTGTGGCAAGTAAAAATTCTTGTAGCTTTCGTTTAAAAACAAAAGTAGCTTTGCGTTGAACGTAGCGAAAAGAATTCTAATAAAATTACTGTGGAGTTTGGTAATAACATTTCTGGTTAAAGAAAGAGGGGGGGGGGAAACATAATTCTGCTCATAAAAACCAAGATATATGGTATTAAAACCATTCATTTGGTAATTTTTCCCTTCATATAGTATCTGTTTACTGGAAATTTTGGCTTTTAAAATTATTGCTTTTACCACACATAAAAAAAATACAAAACTGAAAAACAAATTTATAACCGAATAAGTGGTTTTTATGCCATGCTCAAAAGCATGATGATAAAATCATCAAATTTTATCACATTTTATAAAACCGTATTTTATTAGTAATTTTACCAAAATCATTATCAAAGAGCTTCGGTAAAAATTTCCGAGAATTTTGGTGTTCCCATAGAGCTAGAAACACGGTAAACAGTGTCTTTATTACCCGCGTTACCTTATTCTGGTAGTATTAACCGTAATTTTTCTCAGGGTATGTGCCAAAAGTATGTATAAAAGAATGAGCAACAGTCATTTCAGATCATGAAAAGAAAAGTAGAATTATTTTTAAAAAAAACATCTCGATAATTGAGATTTGTTAGCAACTGAACCGAAATAATTTAGAATATGCAAGGTTCTTGATGAAGGGACCCATGTTTAAACTTCGAGAATGACTAGTTTATTCGTATATTGATAAATTCCAACACCGAACTCAATGTTAAAGAAAACTCCTCTTCTTCTTAAGCTCACCGTGACAGGCCTTTATAGCTATCTTCACCACGTAACGAAGCAGGTTAATTTTAGTCAAAAATTCCTCCACAGTGGTTAGTTTGACTCAGTGCATGATTCGTTATCTCTTTAGTCTTTTCAGTTGGGTACAAAATTACAAGGTTCCGATAGGGTTTGACAATTCTTGAATAAATAAAATGAATTTCGTCTTTGTAAATCAACGAATAAGAAATTATTTTTCCACTCTTATCAAACTCTTTTTCTGTATTTAGTGCAGATACTTCGTTTTAGTTAATCACGTTTCATTAGTGCTTCGTGCCCAATACCTACGAGTTAATCTCTTATTTTTCGTTTATGCTTAGTTAATAATTTTAAGCCTGATGAAAAGTTTCAGTTTTTTCCTACATATCTGAAACAATAGGACTGATATAAACACTTTGCATAAACCCATTGAGTTGGAGAAAATTAATTTCAAAAAATAATATTTAGCTGTTAATAAAACATGTTCGTAAACATTCCATTTTATTTAAAAACTCATTTATGTTAAGAACGTTACTAATTGTATAAAGACTTATAAATTTACACCATTAATTCAGTGATTTCAAGAGACCTTAAGAAGAGTTTCATGGCTTTTCTCACATATCTTAATTTCACACAAAGTGTCTTTCGAATCGAAAGCTATCTGCTATATTCGACTGATGATTTCGTATTTTCTTAATTGAATTCAAGTATGCAACATTACTGGTATAGGTTAGGGAACTAGCCTTCATCAGAAAGGTTCTGGGTCAGAATCCCGGCACGGATGTTCCTTCCTTCTCTGTATTATTTGTCCTTACAGTGGGAGCACACTGGCCCACCTGACATGGTGCCCCTGAAAGAGTGGTCAACAAATCTGCTCTTCAGATGCCTGTATTACGAAAGGTCATTCTCCAGGTGGGCATTAGAAAAAATATATAAATTCTTAAGAAATGTGTTTGGTGGAATGCTCTCGAGCAAATGTTCCTATTAATGATTCTTGATACAGCGAGTGAATAAAGAAAAGAAAGGGCATTAAAAAAACATTACTGGAATAACAGATTTAATTCATAAATATATATTTTTTTGCTTGTCGAAATACATGTCGTAACTCGATTAACAGCTCGATCATCTAGTAAGCTTTGCTAAATATTCTTAATCTCTTTTCTTTTAAGGGTCTCGCTGTTGCGAATCTTTGCAAATCTGTATCTGATGTGACTCTCATCGGAACAGCCTCCAAACATAAGCATGAAGCAATAGCAGAATATTTTACTCATTTATTTGATCATAGTCAAGATTATGTGCAAGAAACTAAAAAGTAATTATTTAATTTCTAATTATCTTATTGTATTTATATTGTGTGTAGAACTATTACGAGAAATACCCTTCAGAGGTGAAACCTTATTAGGGAACTCCTTCCCCTGTTTCAAAATTTGTTCAAAAAAAAAAAATATAATAATAATAAATAAATTAAAATAAGGAGTTTTAATAACTTTTGATTTATTAATCGGATTTTCAATTACTATAAAACTCAATCTCAATGGTTTGAGATCTGAACTTTAAATATGCTGATTAGTGAAGACGTTATTTTAAGTCACGAAATGTGACAAAACCCCGTATTTTCTCTGAATAAACATGCTTTTTTTCGACAGGATTGGATAAAATAAATATTAAAATTCTGCCGATTTCCAAACACATTTTCATGTAAAAAATAATCCTTAATAATACTTTATTATTTTTTAATGTATTGTTTAGAAGAAAAAAATTTTGGATTTTAAGCTATGGAGATATTTCGATCATTTTAAAGTTTCTAATTTTAAGTGATAAAATACAGAATTTGAGGGAAATCATTTGAATAATTCTTGAGAAATAAAAGTTAAAATCCGATCATAAGATCAAAAGACTTGGTGAGTGTTATCGATTTTTATTCTTTCTTTATTTATTTTTGAACACCGTACAAAATATTCTAAAACAATTTTTACTACTTCAAGATTCCTTTTAAGCAAACATATAAATCATGGAATTTCTTTATGACATTAAACGTTAATGAAATTCATATTTACTCACCTATTTGAAAATAAATTAATAAAGAAGTTAAAAATTTTTCAATTCAAAGATCAGAATGAAACAATATTTTTATCCTTGATTTATGTTATTTCTTACAACGAAATGCATTTCTGTACGAAAATATTCATCTCTCGGTTATTGCGAATCAAATGATGACAGTTTGCTATATTTTTGATAGGATGTTAGTGCACTTTGTTTTACGATTTCCCATGAACTTCATTAATTTTTGCTAGAACATAGAACAATGTTTTTCTAACATTATTTTCAAATTACAGCATAAAATAAAATAATGCTTGTGTGATTTTNGGATGTTATTGTACTTTGTTTTACGATTTCCCATGAACTTCATTAATTTTTGCTAGAACATAGAACAATGTTTTTCTAACATTATTTTCAAATTACAGCATAAAATAAAATAATGCTTGTGTGATTTTTGTAAGTGAATTAGATTTACAAGAATTTGTATATTTCTGTGTTTTATGATTTCTCATTAGTTTTATTAAGTTTTATCATAAATTAAATCAATGTTTTCCCAACATTCTTATAGGTTGTTGCCAAATGGAGTTGACTTAGTTTTAGACTGTGTTTGCGAAGATGTCAATAAAGGATACAGCCTACTGAAACCATTAGGCCGCTATATTTTATATGGTAAGATCATTTATTATTAGTTTTATTGACTAATTTCACTGTAATACTGAGATTATCATGTATTATCATGTAGCATGATAATAAATAGAAGATAATCAAAGATAATCAAAATCTCTTAGCAAGAAATTTAATTACTCAGTTCTTATATAATAAATAAAAATTAACGAAAAGGCTTCAATAACGCAATTCAATCTTATCCTGCAAATGGCTCAACTGATCAAAAATATATTAAGTTACGAAGCAAAACTAAATTATTGCAATTAGACCTATTAGCACGCCTTTTTTTCACTTTCCTACTGGGTATAGATTAATTAAGATTCACCGCATGTTTAGATAGCAATGTTTTATCTTATTATATAAACGGCGTCGAAAAGTCGACATAATTATGAGTTTACAGCTATCAATGTTCGTCTCCGTATCCTTTTGAACCCAACCTAGAAGACAAAGGAACTTTTGCATTAAACATTGGGACAAAATAACCTTCAAGGAGGAATTTTTGATGGGGCTAACTCGTATTTAAATAACATGGAGAGGAAAACCACAAAGACCTCTCACGGTTAGTACGATGACTAGATGATTGTAACCCATGATTTGTTCGCCACTGAGCACTGTGGTTGGTGCAAGACATCAATTTTTCCAGACATTTTTTCTAGAAAAGTAATTTTTATATTCATTTATAGGGACATCAAGTANTATATATATATATGTAGCACGAAAGAAAGATAATCAAAATCTCTCAGCAAGAAATTTAATTACTCAGTTCTTATGTAATAAATAAAAAGTAACGAAAAAGCATCAATAACGCAATACAATCTTATCTTGAAATGGCTCACTTGATCAAAAATACATTAAATTACGAAGCAAAACTAAATTATTGCAATTAGACCTATAATAGCATGCCTTTTTTTTTCACTTTCCTACTGGGTTTGGATTAATTCAGATTCACCACATGTTTAGATAACAATGTTTATCTT
This sequence comes from Parasteatoda tepidariorum, assembly GCF_043381705.1. Lineage (NCBI taxonomy): Eukaryota > Metazoa > Arthropoda > Arachnida > Araneae > Theridiidae > Parasteatoda > Parasteatoda tepidariorum. Next base: position 44,408,673 of record NC_092209.1, on the reverse strand, counting down.
ACATATAAACGGCGTTGAAAAGTAGACATAATTATGAGTTTACAGTATGTTAGTCTCCGCATCCTTTTGAACCAAACCCAGAAGACAAAGGAACTTCTGCATTAAACATTGGGACAAAATAACCTTCAAGGAGGAATTTTTGATGGGGCTAACCCGTATTTAAATAACATGGAGAGGAAAACCACAAAGACCTCTCACGGTTAGCACGATGACAAGGTGATTGTAACCCATGATTTGCTCGCCACTGAGCACTGTGGTTGGTGCAAGACATCAATTATTCCAGGCATTTTTTCTAGAAAAGTAATTCTTATATTCATTTATAGGGACATCAAGTATTGTATCTGGAGAAACGAAAAGTTTTTTCAGCTTCGCAAAATCAGTAAGTATTTTGATTTCTTTAATAGCATAATTTAATTAGAAAAATGTAATAAAATTTGTATTATAATTATAAATAAGATTTTCTTTTAACATACCTGTTTCATTGTAATATGTTCTATATTCTGTACATGAACTGTCTTTTACTGTTCCACTATTACTGTAAAAAGACCATGCTTTTGCTGCTCATCTTTTACTATAACTACTTCATTTCTAGTGGTGGCAAGTTGATAAAGTGAGTCCAATAAAGCTCTTTGATGAAAACAAAATTCTAGCAGGTTTCCATCTACGCCACTTACTATATCAACAAGGGTGCCATGACTATGTTCGAGATGTGGTCGACAAAGTATTTAAACTTTGGGAAAACCAGAAAATTAAAGTCATAACTGACTCGGGATGGGCCTTTGAAGACGTGAGTAATAAGCACTTTCAAGTTTAATTATTATAATTATTAACTATCATTAACACACTATTATTCCAAGTTAAGGTAATGAGCTTACTTTTTCAATGTATTAAAATAACTAATTCCTTTTAAGGAGACCATTAAATATCACATCTAGGTTTATTAACCATTGACTTTCCAAGTATCTAATGGATTATAAAGAAGATATTATCTTCTTTATATCAAGACAGAAAAAAATTTATTCCACTAAAAGTCAAATTAACTACATTTAGTCTATAAAGAAAATTTTCTATAAAAATTAGTGAGACCAGAATAAATCGCACCTTCTGGACATTCTTCCCCTAAAATAATAAGTTTGAACAGTTATTAATATCTAATTAAATTACTACTCAAGAGTTAATGCTAAAGACTAGTAATAATTAAATAGAACTATTTATCTTTATTTACATACAATTAGTATCGAATAACTGTTAAACATAAATTTAAATTAATTACAAATTAAGTTAATTTATAAAACAACGAAATTATCTTCCCTCTAACAATGAGATTTTTATGCATCTAGATAAAATTGATATTGAAGTCAAATTAAACATTGAAGATAATTAATAAACAATATTCGTAAATTAAACTAAGTTGTCAGAACCAAAACATCTTTTCTCTAAGTGATTAGTAGTTTTATGGGCATAAATTTAAAATACGAAATAAACCTGTTGATTAGTTCTTGAGAGATTTACAAGACAAAAAAATTTTTTTTACATAAATAATTATAAAAACTTAAATTATCAAAGAGAAAATGATGTGAAATAAACTTAATTAATGTTTATTAAGACTTGAAATAAAATGAAAGTTAAGAGTTTTTTCTTGTTTTTTACTTCACTAGGTAGCCGAAGCTATGCAAAAAATGCATGATCGCAAAAATATTGGTAAAATTACTTTGTTGCCTGATAAAGCTCCTAAGCCACAAGTAAGTGAGCTAAAATTTATGTCATTTCTATAAATTATCTCCTGATAATACGACAGGAATGAAGTATGATTTTTTTAGGCAAAAGTCTCTACGAATATATAATCCTTGATATTTTACAGGCAAAAGCATCCTCCAAAGATAAAGAGGGTAAATCTTTCTCGGGCGATAGTACGGATACAGATGCCAAGGATGAACAAACACCGCCTCCTTGTAAGTAATTATGTTTTTTCTAAAGCAATTAAAAATGTTTTCACATTTTTCTTCCAATGTTTAAAAAAATTCACATAGAGAAACTAAACTCTCACATTCTGCATAAAATATGTTAAAAGTATCAATCCGATTTTAAGTAAGTTATAAAATTGTTGTAATTCTATAATATTGCGTAAAAATAATATCATATACTATCCAAGAAGTGTCTGAATGCTTCCAATTTTATTGAAAAATATTTATTCTTATTTATTAAAAAATTACTTTTTTCTGTAAAATAAAGGGAGCAACATTACTTTGTGCAAATAAAGGATTTTGTATGAACACTCAGAATGTTTCCATTATCGTTTTCTATTTTCTACTACAGTTTAAACTTTTTATTTTTAATAAAACATTGAGACTTGAACATTATTTGATAAAAGAAGCACTGATTTACAACAATTTCAAATTAAGTAAAATTTGATGGATAACACTAAGGAGAAAAAAAATTTCCGTTGCATGAGATATTTTGTAACAAATCTTGAATAATTTTACATCGATGATTTCAAATTTGCAATCAGTTTCTCTCCCAAAATATAGATTTTTTTAAATGACACTTTCAATCTATCTTTCGTCGAAAGATAGAAGTTTAAAAACGTTATATATAAAAAGGAGTTACATAAATGGTGCGATAACCTTCTAGGGCAATTAGGGCACTTCATCAGGATTAAAATTGCATAAGATCCCATACGCGTAATGTTTTCCTACGCCGCTAAGTGTTCTTTCCTACTAAGAACTGTTTCTGAACGTCATAATAGGGAAAGCGCCCTTAATGGCGTATGACGACATTTCTGAGCATGAGTTTCTATGCAATCTTAATCATGATAATTTGCCCTAACTCCTTTGAAAATTGGTCGCAACGTTTGCGCCATCTCCTTTCTACTAAAAATAGACTGAAAATGCCGTTTTAAAAATATCTGTAGCCTTAAGAGTAAAAACTAATTTCAGGTTTGAAATCTCCACACCCGAACTAGGAAAGATAAAGTAATTGTAAAGATGGGCCAAAAAATTTGTTCCTTAGGGTAGTTTATATACATTAATGCTATCAGACAGTATGCTATCAGACTTTCTACGGAATTCCTAGTCCAGTACAGTCCTTGTACAACCGTCGTTGAACAGCCGATCCAATTTTGGATTTACGGCTACTAATGTTCAACTCCGTAGCCTTGTAATTTTGAACCAATCCAGAAGACAAGAAAACGCCTGGATCAGTTCCGCCAGAGGTAATGATTTGTTATGGGAACATGGAGGACTTTTTGACTCGACAGATTTAACTTGCATCAGTCACCATTTACTACAAGAGGAGTCTTCGGCCAGTGGGAATCGAACCCACGAACTCTTGGACTTGGGTCCAGTGCCCTACCAACCAGGCTATCCCGGCAAAGTATGAAATTATTAATATTTCATACATTGCCAATGGCGTTTTATGCATTGGCTAGACCAGTACATAATGATTCACATGTTTTCTAGTTCGCTAAGAGAGAATTTGTCATTCAATAGACGGCTTAAGCATTCGTTCGATTATTTCATACTTTCCTAAAAACGCGCCAAGCAATCTATACGATGACTTAACATTAGATAGAATCATAGCATTCCATACGTTAACAGTAACATATATTTCCTTACAAAGTTTTACTCATATATAAGTTTCACATGCAGACTTCTTTTGCGGATGTGGAGGAAAGCATTTTGTGGGCCAAAAACCTTAGATACGAGATACTTTATCATTTACAAGAAACTTAAAACAATAAAAAAATTGATTTAACAGAAATAGCTAAAGTTCTATTGAATACAATCGAAAATAAAGGGGGAAGAACAGTTTCTGTTCTTTTTTAAGAAAAAAGGTGGTCGGATCACCATACGTTGCATTTTAAGGATTAAAAGTACTCAGAATTCAATAATGGGAAAATCGGTTCTCCTTTATAGTTATTACTCAATAAAGATGGGTCATGTGATAGAAGCACATTACTTGACCGCTCGTCCGTCAAAATCAGCTCTCATGAACATAAACTGCTCTTCCCCCTTAGTTAATAATTTTTAAACATATTTTTATATTTCACTTTATGGCGCATTGACATTTCTTTCTACAATTAAAGCTTGAAATATTACTAAACTTATCTAGTTCTTAACTAATGTTTGTGACTAAAGAATTCAATATCTATACAAAATCTGGGAAGGATAAATTGTCAAAAAAAGGTAAATCAATATTCAAACAAGTTTAATCACAGTACAAAATCATTAGCTGCATATTTAATAACTTCCTTTGTAGGAAATTAACAGCCTGACTTTTTTTTTTTCAGGAAAAACTTAACAATGTTTCATTTGTACCATCAATAGTTTCCTCTTTTCATATGCAGAAAATAAAAGGGTTAAGTAAACTTCGTTATGCTTCAACTAATTGGCTTAGCGTTAAATTACTCGGTGTTGTGGTGCTTCCAGTTGCTTGTTAAAATTCTATCCCTTTGTTATTTAGCTCTGTTTGAAATAGTTTAATATCATTACGTATATTACAATGTTCCTTATCGTTTTAGAAAACCTCTCATTTTTCTTGGTAGTGCAATATTTGAAGGTTGTGGCAGAGTTAGAATGCCTTTGATTATTTTTTTTTTTCTCCATAGGTGCCAAACCTTTTTGAAATACAATAATTGTATCATGTCTGTTAAAGTTCCAAATATTAATACCATTTCTCAATAATTATACGTAGCGAAATTAGGTTCTAAAAAAATATGCGATTTCATTCAAATATAAAAAGTTGATTTTTTTTTTGTTCCAATTTTTATTATTCCAAAAATTAAATAAATTGATAAATAAAATAAAATGAAAGATTTCGTTTTAATATTAAAAGTCGCCTGCCGTTTTTTTTTCTTTCTTTTTAAAAAAACAACAACAGAGAAATAGAAAAAAAAATTTAATTAAAATAATAAATTAAATGGACATATATATATATATTTTTACCTCAATTTAAAGCTTAAATTAAAATTAACAAGTAATGAGAGAATATGAAAATCTAGCTAAATAATAATCTAATGGCGTCTTTTTTGATAAATTATAGCAAGTTTTAACCAAATAATTTTTTTAACAATTAGTTTTTAATAATTATTAATAGTTACGAAAGTATGCAAGCGTTTTCTGAAGAAAAATAGATAAATTAATGCTCTTAAATGAAAATATTTATTTATGTGAAATACATTTGGCATCTATACGAATTGTTGAGCACAAATCAATCTAGTCATGTGTAGCTATAGTATTTGTTTATATGTTGTGAAGAAAGTTGCAGCTATATTATGCTTTTTTATTGATATGAACAATATTAATTAAAAAAGCATTAAAAACTCTATTCTTGCCATTGAACTATGAATTTGTTTTATCTTGAAAAATTGTATGATATACAAAATTTGTAACGTTTCTTTTTTAATGCATTGCATCATGCTGTTTTATGCATCCAATTTTTGAAATATTACTTATAATATTTACAACACGTACATGCAATCTTAAAGTTGAAAACAAACTTAAACGTGCGATAAATGAACGAAATATAATGATGAATGGTTAAAGAAATAGTAATAATAACCATTTATATGTTAAAGAACGTGTTTTGTAACTTACGAGCTAGTATTTGCTTATTAATGATATGCAAAACATTTGCAACGGCTCGGTAGTAAATAAGATAAATTAATTGCAGCCTTAAGTGTTGCATGAGTCTACTAAACAATGCACTATAAAAACATAACTAAAATAATATTTCCCTTTTCGTTTGTTTATTCATTTTCATCCATTCAATTATTACGGTAACTCTGAAATACATTTTTCTGATGATCTAAATCTAAAGTATTAATATTTTATATGAACATTGATATTATACAATTAATTTATTAATTAGCTGGTAATATATGTAGAATATATATTACTTCATTTGGAACTTTTTTAAAAAAGAATATATACGTATTTGAATTGTTTCTTGCTGTTTTTTTGAAAAAGAAAGTTCATTTTATTTTTGCTAGAAACCTAACAAATCACATAACAAGATATTCATCTCTAGCAAAAATAAAAACTGCATGAAATATATTCAGAAACTAATCTGAAACCAAATGCATATTTCTTCTTTAAAGACATATAATTTAATTTTTGTGTTACCTAGTTTTTATAAACCCTCAGTTAATACAAAATCAGGAATTGTTTTACATTTTAGGATTTTAGACAATAAGTAATTTTTTTTCCCCACCTCACTCTTATTTTTTATGATTATTTCCTTTCCTACTATATTATATCATAAAGACAAGTTTTGGACAGAAAAGTGGTTTACGAATATTTTATACAAATAAAGTTTAATACGTCAAGTTTCAAAAAGAAAGATGTCTTATAAATTTAAAAGAAAATTCTAAAGAAACCAAAATCAGTAAGAAATAATACCTTATAACTTTTTAACATCGTTTCCAAATTCTTTGTTAGTTGCAGACATCACAAATGTTGTTAAAAGTGATCATCGTATTAACCTATCGAAATTCTAATTATTAGCTATTATTAAAAATTCGAATTATTTTAACCATTTGTTTTCATACCAAACGTTTTACAGATGTTCTTTTAATTATTGCTCAACATTTAAAATAAAATCGTCTGCGTTGAAAATCATTGCCAGATATTTTATCCAAAACAACCTAACAAATATTTAAAAAAAATTGCTTGTATTGTTGCCAACAAGCTTTCCTTTTGATTTTGATAAAAATAACGTTAATAAACACTGGAAAAAAAAGACTGTAATTTAAACCAAGAAAATAAAATCAGGATTAATATTTTTATAAATAATCTTTTAATTGGTACATTTAAGAAGTTTCTAAAAACAAAGATTTTATTTTTTTTATGAAAAACATTTAAGTGCTTAAAAAATAATGCTATTTTATAATGTTGTAAAAATATGGTTATTTAAGGTACTTTTATCGCTTAAAAATTAATCCATAATAAACTGAATGCTTATATAAGGTACTTTTTAAGTATGTTGCTACCTTAAGTTTCAATATAAATCAACTGTTTCCATTTTCTAAAATTTAATTTCTAGGAAAAATATTAATACATAACGTTAGCCAGTACTGTGACAATAAATGACAACAGCCTTATGTGACACACATTGAATACTAAAAACGTCACATAATCTAGTATCTTAATCATTCGGGGACATGAGATTGATTGCTCCATGAATAATCAAGATATAATTCTGAGCACATTACGTTTTCAATATTCGCAGTCATATATATAGCATAGATGAGGAAAATACAGATTTTATTTCTTTACATAAAATGCTTTATTAAAAATGAATATCGAACTATTAACTAATGCTCTCTCTCTTTAAGCGTAGTAAACTTTTTTTGTTAACTGCTTTAAAAAATCTTTGGATCTTATTTGTCTTTTTTAAAGCAATTAATTTAGAAAAAAATAATCGATTTTTTTAAACTGATATTTTTACGAATCAGAAATAATTTTGCTTATTTCTCTAAAATTTCATTTCTTTTTTTTACTTAAGTTATGTGAGCTTTACCCCCTCCCAAAAATGATGGTTTTAACTAACCATTACAGAGCTTGTATATTGCTTAATGTAACTTAGTAATATGAGATTTCTCAACAAGACGTTGCTGCTTAACGAGTTTAGTGCATTTCTGTATTTTATTTTTTACTGTATTCAAAATCGATGTTGAATCAATTGTTTTCAAAATAATTATAATGTTACTATGTTTAAAAAAATACTCTCCAGCACTTAACTTTCCTGGTAAATTTCTATTATAAAACCTTTGTGAAATCCATGTGTATGTGTTTATATTTTAAAACGTGTGTATCGTCCATGTTTATTAAATAGAGTAGTTTATAGCTCTAAGGAACAGTGTGGTTTTTGTGTGAACTTAGCAGGTGTGATTTTACTGCCATAATTATGAAAATAAATTTAATATTTTGAAATTGCTTATACATATAGATATGTCAACAAGTTCAAAAAAAAATAATAATAAATGCTTCAATAAAAAGTATTTATCAATCAAATATATATATATTTGTGATTTTTGAAGTTCTTAGAAATGAATCTATAAGCCAAATATTAGATTATAAAATTTAAATATTGAACTGAGTCCATTTTGTGCAAAAGTATTTATGATTGGAATATTTTTTAAACTGTTTAATTTGTATGGAAATATAATTTTTATACTAAAAGAAAAGTACATATCTAAATTTTTGTGAAAAAAGTTGAAAAGCGTTTATAATATAACACTATTGAATATATAAATTCTTAAAAATAAATTTAGTCGATATTGTTATTAAAAATAGTCAAAGTGTATTTTTGTGATGGTTACTTATTACAATAAATGTTGCAATTTTGTGATGTATTACAATTCATGTGATAAAATAAAAATTATAGAACTAGTGTAAGTTTCAATGAATTGTCACAATAAGGGTTTGTCTGTCTATCCATTGATACCTAGCGTACTTTTTTATAGCAACAATTCTACAAATTTATCGCATGTTCTTAGAAATTTCTTTTTGACATAAATTATTTAAAAGTATCCATTTCTATCTAAACATTATCAACACAAGACATGTGAAAAGTTTCCTTGATATGCTTGTTTTCATTTTTACATTCGATATGAATATTGCTTTTAGCGATATACAAAAAAGATTGTTAAGTGGCAATAAAAAGTCTGATTAGTTTCATAATGGAAATGAAAAAGTAGCCGAAGTGATTCAAATGACGCTCTTTCTAAGGAGGATAACACGTGAAAAAGGGAGCAGGTTATAAAACAAAAAGGCACAACTGTTAACAAAAAAAAAAAAACGATATTAACGAGGGGGGGGGGAAACAAGAACTATCACGGTAGCCAAGAGAACGCCGACGGTCGAAAAAGTCAAAGCAGGGCAGAATGCATTTCCTTGTGAAATATTCGAACCGGCCCTCGTAAGAAAGAAATAATACTGAAGAATAAGAAGATGAACTGATACTACAGATAAAGAATTTTGGTGCTATTCGATTATTTGCATTTAATTTGCTCTTTTACTATTTAATTTTAGCAAGTAGTTTAATAAATACAACTGAAAAAATATTTTCTTCCAATCTATCTTCCACAAATTTAGAATTTATGCTTTGCTGAAATTAAGTAAGTTTTCAAATAAAACAAATAGCTACATGCATAATTGTTTCAGCATAAATTTCTTAAGTGTCACTTGGAAACATTTCAATTGTCATTTTAAAAATAATGTTACAGCTCAACTCAAAACTGTGTGGTACCTTTTTTTAAATATCCGACCTTATTTTGGGTTTACGACTACCAATGTTCAACTCTGTAGCCTTGCAATTTTGAACCAATCCAGAAGACAAGGAAACTCTTGGATCAGTACCCCCAGAGGTATTAATTTGTTATGGTAACATGGAGGACACTGCAACTCGACAGATTTAACAAGCATCAATCACCATTTACTACACAAGGAATCTTGGGCTGGTGGGGATTGAACACACAAGCTATTGGACACGGGCCCAGCACTAACTAGATTTCGGCCAAAGATTCCCCGCATACCTCTTTAAAAATGACTCTTGAATCGTATAAAATACAGATGCCCAAAAAACATAGGTTTTGGGATGCAAATTTGGGCATTTTAAATTTAAAGCACTACTAATAAAGCTTATAAGCTAACTCTATTTTTGTCATTACTTTGAAATTCGGGTACCATATTTCAATGAGGTTAAAGCTCACCCAAGGATACATTTAGTAACTAACTTTAAAAGATGCTGTAGTTGTCCACTGTATTCTTAGAAAAAGATGTTTTAAACACATACAAAAATCAGGAATATAAAAACAAAATATTTTTAATTAGGTAAAGCATAAACCCTAAATAGTATTAAAATTTTCAGGGTTTCTTGTTCAAGTCAATTCATGTAAGGCTTAAAATTGTTTTCAATAACACCCTTAAACAAAATTGACTTATTTCAAGAGTTAATTTAAGAGTCATACAGGTGATCAGGCTACAAAGGTCTTTCTCTTTTATTGCATAGGATAAATTCAGTTCTTGATAATAGAAATTAACTTATAAGGATTTAACAAGTTCTAGCACGTACACTTGTTTGTCATTTAGTTGTATCAAAAATAAACACAGGCATAGGAAATCAAAATTGAGTACATTTTTATGCTTAATTCCAGCTAAGGTGAATTTGATAAATAGTCAACAAGGAGAAGTTTATAGAAACAAAAACAAATAACGCAATTAAATAATAAATATAAATTTTTATTGAAAAGCTTTTGGTATAAATTGCTTTATGTACATAATCATTTACTTAAATTCTATACTACAGCTCGTACTTTCATTATAGCCTCTACATTTTCACTAGGCAAAGATTTTAAAATAATGTCAAAGTCATTAGGAAATTCTTTGTAGATATTGTTCAGGAGAGAGCTTATAGGATCAATTGCACCTGGAAAGAAAGGGAGAAAAAAAACCATAAGCAAATCAATAAAATAATTTTTAAACCTCTATGAATTATTTATTTCCTGTCTAACCTTCACTACATGCACCAATTAAAAGTATGCAAGAGTATCTTTAACAAGGTATAAAATTGTTTGGTATTAATTTTATAAAATTAACAACTCAGATTTGAAATAAAAATATCGACAATGAAATTGGCAGAAAATTAAAGGATTTAACAGGGATAACATATGAAGATCAAGGATATGAAGAAAGGCTTATGTTCATTAAAGTGTTTCTGAGGGAAAAAATTAATTTTAAGGTGGAATGGAGCAGTTTTTCCCAAGAACAGCCCAACTTTACAGTATCATAACACTCGGGGAGAGCCAATTTTCCCCATTATTCATTTGCATTGGTAGATATGCATAAAATTAGTGTTTCATTTTTTCTAAGACCTAATTTCTCGTGTATAATCTACAGATTAACTGTTTAAAAAACAAAAAAATCATCTTTGTGGATCTTCAGACACAGAATATCTGCAAAATAATCTTTGTGAGCATCAGATATTGCAAACTTCCGTCAATTATAAAAGCGCACAAAAAATTTGTGTATGCGAATTCAGAGAAGCAAATGAGAACCTTATTAGTGAAATACATTTACCCTCGAAAAACTCTCCAATAGTTATTTTAATTATATATTAAAATTATATTATGTATTTATGTTATTTCCATTATTAATTAAAGCAGATTGCTGCTCTAAATGAGCCGTCATATAATCCATGGATAATACAGTGAATATTACCCTGTGGGTAATATGCAGGAAACTACAGAACTTCAAACTTTTTTAAAATGTTACAATATAGCGATCCGAAATCGCAAAAAATAAAAAAAAAATAATAATTCATGTAAATTAACTATACGCGTAGATGAACGACTTAATTAATACCTCTTTTTACGTAAACTGATAATCGCTTTATAAAAGCTAAATTAATAAATTTTTTACAAACACACTTTAAACATAAAAGACTAGAAAATTCCAGAAATAAAAATTATATGAAAGAAAGAGCAAGAATAAAATAAAGAAATATATGTATAATGATAAATTGCTCACCTTTTTTCAAACCAGAATGCATTAGTGTTTCTGAACTGATTTTCACTAGCTGAGGCAGATTTTCAAAGAGCTACAAAAATTTATATTGCTATTAATATGCAAGTACTTTCAAGAAATTAATAATTGAATTTGGGAGATCAAAATAGAACAATTGAAAAGTTATTCAGATGTGGCTACACTTTGATTTTACTGTCGAATAAAATGTCAATATTATCTATACAGGGCTTCAAGTGGCAAAAGATGGTTTTGGAGCATCTTTGGAGCAACAAAAAAGCAATTTTGGAGCAGCAAAACAAAGATTTGGAGCATAGTTAATAAATAGAATTAAAACAAGAATTTAATAACAAGAATTTTAAATTTCGTTCATTAATAACCTATCTAATTTTTTACACTTTTTTGAAGGTCCCTGCATTAAAAAATTAAGTTTCTTTTTGGTACCTTCCAATGCTGTCTAATATTCTGCTATCCTCGACTTAGCCTCAGATAAGAGGATCTGTCCGCTTTCTATAAATTAATATGTCTTTATTATTTTAACTATCTTTAATATTTTTTTCAGCTGCGGCTAAGAGATCCTGAGAAGCCTTCAATTTTTTTTACAAATCAATTTCAGCAGCTTTCAATCTGCTTTCCTCAGTCTCAGTGTTTTTCGCTTTTTTCGTTCTTTTTTCTCAACCTCTAATCGAGCAGAATAATTTTTAAATGCTACCACTTTAATCATATCTTTGTCAACTTTAAAGTTATTTAAATCCCTATTTTGTTGATATATGACACAACTTCTCTCAAACCATTCACACTATGCAAATTTAAACTTGCCTTATTGTCAAGTAGCTTTTTGTTCACCCTTAAACCTCTTTCAATATTGGCATTCCCATGTGGTACGCACAAAAGAGCTATGTTATAAGAGGATATTTGATAATTCCCAAAATTATCTTTCTTCACAAAATAGTTTTTCCAAAACACATCAATCTGTGCATATTCATTTGAATCAGAAGAATAACTTTCTGGTTCCCCATGTAACCTTGTCCCTTCATCTAGTAACAAAGATGCCTCTCCAGGCTTTATAATGGATGGGGTTACTGTTGTTAGATATCTTATTGACTTAATAGAAGTTTCTTCCATTCTCATTACAGGATGCAACACTTTAAGATGGTACAGTAATCTATTTTTAAGAGGCAATACTTTTAATAGATTTTTTGCGCATGCCAAGTAAAAAGACCTTGCACCTAAATACATAATTTTTTTTTCTGAAGAAGATGAGGATGTCATCACCTTTGTGGTATCTAGTCCAACATCTATCAAATTTTAATTTTGCCAAATTTCTGCAATTCCCAAAATTATCTTTCTTCACAAAATAGTTTTTCCAAAACACATCAATCTGTGCATATTCATTTGAATCAGAAGAAAA